>NW_024429199.1:9635000-9890000 GCF_017639785.1 Mesocricetus auratus
GCAATAATTTACTATTTTACTTAAACTCAAATGTAAGACCCTTTTTTGATCTACCAGAGGACTATACCTCCATGTCTTAGCATAAGAATGTGTATGTTGTTTGGCATTTAGTTACTTTATAATAAAGCTACAAAATGCCATTCCTAAGATGTCATTCTGTTTAATCCTTTCGTTTGATTGTTTGTGTGTTTTGGAGACAGGGTTTCTCTGTGTAGCCCGGGCTGTCCTAGTACTCACTCTGTAGACAAAGCTGGCCACAAACTCAGAGATCCGCCTGGCTCTGCCTCCCACACACTGTGATAATGTTGTGTGCCACCAAAGTCCAGCTGTGCTATTTAATCTTTAGAGAGGAAGAATGTGTCTCTTCCCAGCTACAGCATTTGGTTTTTCAAATTAATTTATAAATATAAAAGTTACAGAGAAACCCTGTCTCAAAAAAACAAACAAAAGTTAACTTAAAAGAAAGTTAATGGCTGTTTTAAGTACAACTATGTCACTATTGAAATGATATCATATAATACATGCAAAGGTGACAACAATAAGAAAGAAAATTTTTTTCACATCAAACATGATTAGTCAAACCTGACAAATGCATAGGTAGAAATAGAGACAACATAATCTGATCTGGTGACACAAATATTTGGGGTCTTGTTGTTGTTGTTGTTTTGATTTTTTTTTTTTTTTTGGTTTTTTGAGACAGGGTTTCTCGGTATTGTTTTGGAGGCTTTCCTGGAACTAGCTCTGTAGACCAGGCTGGCCTCGAACTCACAGAGATCTACCTGCCTCTGCCTCCCTAGTGCTGGGATTAAAGGCGTGTGCCACCAACGCCCGGCTTGGTGACACAAATGTTGTATGGAGCCTCTGTACCTGCTTCCTATTTGGCAACCCATACAGAGTACCACCACTGTTAACCAGGAACTGGAAAGGTTTACAGTGTGCCAAAAGCCTATTTTATATTTCAAACAAATACTAATGATTTTATAACAAAAAGTGGAATATTTTACAGTTTGTAAAACCTGATTCTATTTAAAGACTCTTTTACCCAATCCTCGAATCCCATTTCCCCCACCCGCAAAAAAAAATCGAGAGCATGATAACAAATAAATAAAATGCCATGTATATATTTTGAAATTATATATTCTCCTACCTTCAGGGGAAAATAAAAACCATAACATGGAAAAAAAATGTCATGAGGAGAAAATGAACCTCAGTTGCAAGGGGATTTGTCTTCTGGTTCCTGCAAGCGCAAACGTCGGGTGAGTGAAACTTACCAGGTTAGAAACGCAGGACGTTAGGCAGCTGCTCAAAACTGTGCACTGCACCGCAGAAACCCACACGCAGCCAAGGATCACAGCATGGAGAGGTTTGGGGGTGAGCCCACCTTTGCTCTTCATCCCTCATCCAGGCTGGCTTCCTACAGAGCTGTGGTCCTCATGTCTCCCCCTCGCTATAGGAACTCTTTAGGCTTCATCATTTCGGTAGCAAGAGGGACGAGTGGGTTATCTGCTTTCTTTTGCAATGTTGGAATATCTCTCCCTCTTAAAAGAACAGTGAGAGCAGTTAATTTAGACCTTTGAATCTCAGACGGCTCGCGACATCACAGCGTGGCTATTTTATAGTTTAGCGTAATGCCCGTCATGAATGGCATCGAGTGGCTAAAGATCAGATCTCAGGAGAGCTCTCCACACGCAAAGTAAACAGCGGGACTGCAGATTGCGCCCCAGCGAGCCTGCCACACAGACTTGGGCAGAATGCTTGGGTCGGTCAGCCACCGCTCTTCTTTGAGGTTGGCTGAGCCATACAGGAAACTGGGGTTTCACTGTGCATGCTTGGCAAACCATAGCTTGTAACAAATGTTTTAAGAATTGGAAGTCTTGATAGTGAGCGATGACATGGAGAAGAAAACAGGTATACTTTGAAAGCAAACACGTAATTTTTTTCTTAATGAAAGAGCAAACAAAGCTGAAAACTAATAGACAAGTTCTCTGAGGGTGAGGTCAAGACAAGGAAGTTTGTTAAAGAACTCTGAGGATTTTACTACATATTAACTAAAACACCGCCTTATCAGGTCTATTGAGACAGAAAGCAGACACTATAGAGACCTAAAATACACAAAATGTAGCACCTTGGGAAGGAAATACAGTCTCGGTGAACCTATCCTCCAGACAAAGTCCATGTGAAGCTGCAAAAAAGAATATGAAATTTGCAAACTACAGAATTCAGTCGTTCTAGATAGATTACCATGGGTTTCTCTAGATCAGCTCTCTCTCTCTCTCTCTCTCTCTCTCTCTCTCTCTCTCTCTCTCTCTCTCTCTCTCTCTCTCTCTCTCTCTCTCTCTCTCTCTCTCTCTCTCTCTCTCTCTCTCTCTCTCTCTCTCTCTCTCTCTCTCTCTCTCTCTCTCTCTCTCTCTCTCTCTCTCTCTCTCCAGATGCAGGTAAGCCTTCAACTCACTATATGGTTGAAGATAACTTTGAACTTCTGATCCTTCTACCTCTACTTCTAGAATTCTGGGGTTACAGGTGCTCTGTACCACCCCAACCAGTTCTTGGTGTGCTGAGGATAAAACTCTGGGCCTCCAACATGCTAGGCAAACACTCTTCCAATTTATATCCCAGCCCCAACCTTGAATTATTTTGTTGTTATTGTTCCTTTGTTTGTTTGTTTGTTTGTTTGAGACAGGGTCTTACTACCTAGTCCTGACTGATCTGGAACTCACCACACAAGCTGGCCTCAGACTCAAGTGATTCACCTGCCTCTTCCTCTCAAACGTTGGGATTAGAGACATATGCACCACCCTGCCTGGTCCAACCTTGAATTTCTATTTGTCCTGCCTCCATATTCCAAGAGTGTGGTCATTTTTCCATTATCATCATTATTATTGTTGTTATTGTATTTACTATGCTTGTGTCTGTGTGTCTGTCTGTTAAGTACATACGTGTCTCAATGAGTAACTGGTGGTCAGGGGACAACTTGTGGGAGTTGATTCTGTCTTTCAACTATGTGGGTTCTAGGGATTGAACTCAGGTCGTCAGACTGGACAGCAAGTGCTTTTAGCCACTGAGTCATCTTACCAGTTCCTTTAATAACAATCTGAAATGTCAAATAAACTACCTTGTCTTCAATCAACAAGAGCAAATATCATTTAACGTTTTACAGGGGACCCAGGTTCTCAAGCTACACAGACATGAGGTTTTGTCTGCAGTTCGGCATACCTTTTGGTAAATGTTAACACTGAGAAGAGCAAAACATGAATGGATAGTGACCTGTCCCTTACTGAGCCACTTGAAAACCGTTCCAGCCGCTCACCTGTCCTTTGTTAGTCTGTTGTGTTTTCAGAAATGAAGATTAAGGAATATACAGCCGCTCTGTGCCTTGATCCTAGGAATTTGAATGTCTTTCTGCAGAAAATGATCTTTCTTCTCTCAACAAATTTGTAGCTGAGGCACTTGCAGAGGACCCAGGTTCTGTTCACAGCTCCCATATGACAGTTCAAAACCATCTATAACTCTAGTTCCATGGGATTCTGATGCCCTCCTCTGGCTACCATGGGCACTGTATGCATGCAGTGTACATACATGAATGTGGGCAAAATATTCATACACATAAAATGAAAATACATAAATCTTCAGTTTTCTTCAGTTGACTTGCCAGTGCCTTTTGCCCTGTTAGTATAAGCAACACTTATAACATTTACTTTGCTAACAAAACAGACTTCCAAATGTGGCTTGAAAACTTAGGATGTTCATTTATTTGGCTAATGGTAGGGTATGAAAAAGAAGGCTGTAACTTAAAGATTGCTCTGGGTTCTGATGAGCACATGAACTCACATGAGTTTAAGAGTATGTTTATAGACACTTGATGCAGTTAATCACATCAAGAAAAATCAACCATGCCTGGTGGTACCACCTATAATTTTGGCACTCAGGAGAAAACAAACTGTCTCAAAAAAATTATTACACCTGAAACCATGCATGTTAAGAGTTCACAATCTGTCTGTGTAAACATTTTTTATCTGTTTATTTTTCTAATATGCTTTGGACCTATATTCCTGTAAAACCCATAAACCACAATACCTTGTATGTGTACCTACCATAGTGTTGGATATGTAGAGGATATTCTTTAACTTAGGCAGGGGTCTCTCCTGTCCCTGCCTCCTGAGTGCCAAGATTAAAGGAGCGTGCCACTATGCCTGGTCATGAATATTCTTAATTCATCTATTCCTCTTTTTGTGAGGCCCACCCATGTGACGTTTACATAAATGTGTTAACACATTTGCTAAAATTGAGGAAGAACCACTCCTATTATAGTTCTTGTTTCTGAAAAAAATTACTGTAATAGCAATATTTAATTCTTGATGAATCCAGAGATGGTTCTTGACCTTCAAATGCAGGCAGCAGGAGATCGGGTTAGGTGGTATCATGTACTTCATTCCTCTTGTCCCCTGCTGCTGATCCTTCACTTTTCTACTGCTTGAATAGAGACTTGACATTGTTTTCTTTAGCCATTTATATTTAATGAAGGGACCTCAGTACTCACATGCTTTCATGAGAGTCCTTGGACGACTTAGGTATGATTGAGCCAGCAAATGAGAGCAAAGAACTGTATTTCAAAGTCCTAATGCCTTTGTAATGATGTGAGTCCAGTTTGTTCATAGAAAAGCTAGGCATCTGACCAGATTTAGAAAATTCCCATCTTTCTTCAGCCCCTCTATCTGAATTTGCAACCATTGCCATGGTTATTTGAGATGAAGCTTCCTCATAGGAACCAGGAAATTTCCCAATGCAAAATAGTTGCAAAACCCTTCCAGCATAGAACAATGTATTGTTTACTTTCCTGTCCAAGACTCTTCTCGTTGATTAGGTTTTTTTCCAGGCAACAGGACAAGAGAGAGAGCAAAGCAAGGGGAGAGGAGCTCAAGTCAGTGTTGTTAAGAAAGCAGGCTAAACTGGGCAGTGGTGGCGCACTTGGGAGGCACAGGCAGGCAAATCTCTGTGAGTTCAAGGCCAGCCTAGTCTTCAAAGTGAGTTCCAGGACAGGCTCCAAAGCTACACAAAGAAACCTTGTCTTGAAAAGCCAAAAAATAAGAAAGCTGATTAGCCAGCCTGTTACCTACCCTGGGGCCAGAAGGAAACTGCCTTGGGGTATCTATCAAGTTTCCTATTTTTAAAGTTATGGGGAAAAGGGGAGTCTGCAATAGGGCTTTCCTGAAGATACAACTTCTTAGCTTTTATATCGAAGTTTATTTCCCTTCTTTTGAGATTTCCATATAATTCATGGTTCTAAGAGCTTCTGTGAGTTCTGGGTTGGTGCAGTGCTTTTGGTTGTTGCTTTTGAGTCAGGATCTCCTGTAGCCCAGGCCACAAGTTCAGGGCGAACAAGGTTTACATAGCAAGTCCCAAGCCAGCCAAGATTATCACAGCCTGACTTTTATTGTAAAGAATACAAGTAAAAACTTAACTTTGGATGTATATAGAGATATAGCTTGGTTAGAAGAATGTCTGGTTATTTGCGGGACCCTGGGTTCTATGCACATAGGACCACGTAAACTAGGTGTGATATTGTACACACACACACACACACACACACACACACAATATTCTGTATATATATTATAAATAATTAAAAATACATATAATATAGATAATTAAAATTGCTAAGAGTTTACATTCAGAAAAGAATTTCTTTCTGTCTCTCTGTCTCTGTCTCTCTGTGTCTCTCTCTCTCTCTCTCTCTCTCTCACTCTGACAGGATCTCTCATAGCCGGTGCTGACCCCCAGTTCTCTTTGTAACTAAAGATGACCTTGAACTTCTGACCCTCCTGCCCCCACCTCCTGAATTTTGGGATTAGGGGTGTGCACCATCACACCCAGTTTATGTTGTGTTAGGGCTTGAACCCAGGACTTTGTGTGTGTGTTAGACAAGCCCTCTACCTAAATGAACCATATCTGCAAACCAAAAGAGACTTTTTTCTACTGTACGTATTTTATACTTTTGAGAGACAGTAACTTTTGAAACTCAATCCTCGCCTGAACAGAGCAGTTTCCCGGGCAGAACTGGTGAGAAATGAGAGTGGAGGTTGGGCGAGACAAGTTTGTGAGCTAACTGAAGCAATCGTAGAGTCACAGAGGACCAGGGAGTTTGGCGTGAGGATTTGCTGGTCTCTGGAATGAAAATGGAGAGAAATGTGGTTCGTTCAGGAGACACGTGTTATAAGCCTACAACTGTCAGTCCTTGTGTCAGGGATTAGGCTGAAGCTTCTGTGCTTTCCTGTGCATTTTCCAGATATTCCGCAATGTAATAAAATCTTACTTTTGTAAGTCGCTTAAAATATGGAAATACACAAGCCAGATGTGGAAGCCTTTGAGTATGATCCCAGCCTTTGGGAAGCGAAGGCAGAAGGATAAAGAGATGAAAGTCATCCTCGGCTACGTGCCAAATTTAAAACCAGCCTGGGCTAGATGAGACCATAGAACACACACAAACACATACAAAAGCACACACACATTCAGCCAGATGTGGCAGTCCAAGCCTTTAATCTTTGCACTCAAGACAGAGGCAGATGAACCTCTGTGACTTCCAGGCCAGCCTGGGATACAGAGCAAGTTCCTGGACAGCCAGAGCTACACAGAGAAACCCTGTCTCAAAAAAAAAATCTCTTGCGGGCAGTGGTGGCCTTTAATCCCAGCACTCAGGAGGCAGAGGCAGGTGGATCTCTGTGAGTTTCGAGACCATCCTGGTCTACAAGAGCTAGTTCCAGGACAGCCCCCAAAGCCACAAAGAAACTCTGTCTCAAAAAACAAAAATCTCTGTACATGATATTGTTTGATTTGTTTTGAGACAAGGTTTCATGTAGTGGAGGCAAACCTTGAACTCTTTGCTATGTAGCTGAGGATGACCTTGAACTCCCTATCCTCCTGTTTGTTCCTTCCAAATGCCAGAGTTACAGACGTGAACGACCACACCCAGGATACAGTCTGCTTCTTACTCATGGGGTTTAATAGATGTTTTCCAGGCTCAATACAATAGCGAATTTCCAAAGTGGATCTAGTGGGAAATTCAAGTCCAGCCGGTTCTCTGGGCTACTTTCTTTCCTCATTCTTCTGAGAGAGCAGCCTTCTCTCGAGTTCTCAGAACGCCTTGTGGGTGGGTTCTGCATGGTTTCCCTCTGACCAGGGCTAGATTATATCTTACAGGACCGCAACTCACTTTAGCATCGGGCTGGATGGTGGCAGCAGACGGTCTTCATTTCCCCCCTCCTGAAACCGACTTAACCACTTAGGACTATGGCTGGTTCTCTCCCGAAAGAGCACCTACCTGGAAATGAGCAACCCCCACCCCCCCACCCCCCACCCCCAACTCAGCATGCATCCCCTGAGCAGCCCTCAGATTCAAGTACAGCAGCAAGCAGAGGAACAGAGACACCAAGTCTAGGGACCTGTGGAGGCATTTGGAAAGCATCCCATACTATTCCCCCCACAGAGCCTCTGCCATGGAGCCTTCAGGTGTGGTGAGTACTGTGAGGAGAGGCATGTCAGGGAATATGACACATACTAAGTATAATGTTGTCCTTACTACGAATTAGCTTGCTCAGTTGAAGCAAATGTTCAGCCCACAAGCCCCGTGTGCCCCCCCTGCGGTAACCCCAAGTGCTGCTCGCCCACTCTATGAAGCTCATGAAAGCAAAAGGTGATGTGATGAAATGGGGAAGCAGGCAGTGTAGGAAACGCCCTGAAATGGAAAGCCTCTGCTAGTGGCACACGCTGAGGAGCATTAGAAAAAGGACTGTGTTAGCCGGGCGATGGTGGCACACACCTTTAATCCCAGCACTCGGGAGGCAGAGGCAGGCGGATCTCCGTGAGTTCGAGGCCAGCCTGGTCTACAGAGTGAGTGCCAGAACAGGCTCCAAAGCAATACAGAGAAATCCTGTCTAGAACCCCCCCCAAAAAAAGAAAGAAAAAGGACTGTGTTTTAAATGAAGGGCATAAACTAGTGCTGTGAGTCCAAAAAAAAAAATAGTCATGCCCAGTGGTCAGTAGAGAAAAAAGATGACTACAGAACAAACAGCATAAGAAAAAAGAAACAGGACTGCAAGATGGCTCAGTGGTGTTTGCTGCTAAGCATGTCAATTCTTGAGTTCAACACCCAGAACATGGTAGAAGGAGAACCACCTGGAAGTTGTTCTCCTCAACCTCCAAACACATGCCTTGTGAACGCCTTGGATAAACTAATAAATGTATTTTTAGAAAGTTTACCTGTTATTATTTTATGTGTGTGAGTGTTTGCCTGAATCCACTCATGGTCTGTGCACCTCCATGCACACAGTGCCCTCAGAGGCCAAAGGAGGCCCTGGAGTTACAGACAGTTATGAGCCACCATGTGGGTGCTGGGATGTGAACCCAAGTCCTCTGAAAGAGCAGCCAGTGAGGGCTCTCAGACTCAATCGATAAAAATTTTTAATTAAAAAAAGAAAGGGATAAGACAAAAAAAGCTTCTTGAGGCCATCACATCTTGTTTATAGTCTGACCTTAGAAACACTGGAAGAGCTGGAGAGATGGCTCAGTGGTTAGGAGCACTGGCTGCTCCTCCAGAGGACCTGAGTTCAATTCCCAGCAACCACGTGGTGGCTCACAGTCATCCATAATGAGTCTGGTGACATCTTCTGACCTGCAGGCATAAATGCAGGCAGAACATTGTATACATAATAAATAAGTAAATAAATCTTAAAGAAAGAGAGAGAGGGAGACAGACAGACAGACAGACAGACAGACAGACAGACAGAAGATCTGGGCACACAAAGCCAAGTGCTGGCTTCTCTTCTCTCTCCAATCATCTCCAAGTTAATTGGTTCTACAGTTTAAGGAACTGAAAGTCAGTTGTGGAAACTTTGACATGTAAGTTACATTCTTATATTCTGCTTCCTTCTCGGCATCCTTCTCTCTCACGGTCAATTGTAGGGAGAGCATGACGCCCAGTGTCTACTCACTTGCAGAAAGTTTTATTGAGATATAATTCACATGTCATAAAGAGTTTTTCACCAAGCACTACCACCAAATTCTGGAATATTTCCATCATCCAAACAAACAGAAATGGATTCCCATAACCCATCACATGTCAGTCCCTCTCCCTCCGGTCCTTGGTGAACTGTATGGATGTGTCTACCATAGACATTCCATATAAATGTATTCCATATAAATATAATGTGTGGTTTTTGTGTGCCTGACCTCCTTGACTACGTATAATGTCTTTTTAATTTTTTATTGCAATTTATTCTGTGTGTTTGGGTATTTTGACCACACGTGTGTTTGTGTGCCACTTACATTCCTGTGCCCAGGGAGACCAGAAGAGGGTGTCAGATTCTCTGGAACTGGAGGCATGGATGTGTGTGAACCACCCTGAGGATACTGGGAGCCAAACCCAGGTCCTCTGGTAGAGCAGCTAGTGAGTGCTCATAGCCACTGAACCATCTCTCCAGCCACAAGTATAAAGTCTTGAAGGTTCTTTCATAGAGTGCCCACACCTGCACCTCATTCCATTTTATTGTTGAAATATTTTTCTTCTTTTTTTTCCCTTTCTTTTTCTCCAAAATTTTTTTCCTTTCTTTTTCTCAATTTGCTGGGAGCCCTCCTGCTTTGCACATCTGGAGTCCTGGGAAAACCTTAATTCCAGACAGAATGAGACACAGGGTCATCCTATATTGGAACTTAGCCCAGAAGAGCATAAAAAAATCCACTTCTTTCATGAGTTTTGTGGTTTCTGTTCAAACAAATGCTCTAACTAACACGGTAGCGATATTTTACAATGCCTTCATTTAACAGAAGACAATCCTTGTCTTAATTCTTACATGATCAGCAATACATGGGATTTCCATATGTACTCACTTTAGAGTGTGTTTTCTTACATAATTTCCAGGAGTAGCTATATTAGCTGTGCTAGCTGTACAGTAGCAGGCCTTGCTAACACTGAAGGCCTCAGCTCCACAGGGTGGCAGCGCAGCATCCCACAGATTCAAGAACAGGTGAAGTAGCACTGAGAAAAACCCATCTGCTCAGCTACGCGAGGCACAGCACCAGCCAACTCTCTGCAAGAGAGCAATGACCTCTTCCTACTCCAGTAACAGCCACCCAGAACTACTGACTGCCATGTCTTCAGACTCGCCATTAACAAAAAAACAAACAAACAAAAAACCGGAAGTTTGACCAAACAGTTCAATGACTGTAATTGACTCAGACCTTTCACAAAATTTATTTGACAGAATTATACAATCTTAGAAGTCTTTAAGTAACAAAATTAAATGTTTTCAGCCTTTTGTCACAAAAATACTCACGTATTTGGTATTGCACGTGCACATGATATTTTATGAAATAACCTTTGCCTCTCCTTTCATTTAAGACAGGCATGGATATGCAGGCCTGTACATCCCCAGACAGGGTATTTAAGTTGTGCATACCTATACATTCCAAAATAGGGCATTTAGATGCTGAATACCTATAAGTCCCAGCACATAACCCTGACTTCAAAAAAATAAAAGGGTGTGGAACAATGGTGGTACATGCCTTTAATTCCCAGCACTCAGGAGGCACAGGCAGGAGGATATTTGTGAGTTCGAGGCCAGCCTGGTCTACAGAGCAAATCCTAGGACAGGCTCCAAAGCTACACAGGGAAACCCTGTCTCAAACACACACACACACAAATACACACACACACACACACACACACAAATCCACAAAAAATCTACAATCTGCAAACAATATATGATTTTGTTTTTCCGTCAAAAGTTGGAACTGGAATCTACTTTTGTTTTTGCTTGTTTGCCTGCCTCTGCCTCCCCAGTACTGGAATTAAAGGCATACATACAGCTAAAATTACATTTAAAATGATAAGTATTTCTGGACCTTTCAGAGGCAGCCTTTGTTTCCATTCCATCAGAGGTACTAGATGCCAACATGGGTTGACTTTTTTCCTACAAAGAAAATAATAATAATAAAGTCATTTGCCCTAGAATTGCTGGGCAAAAATATACAGTTGGTACAAAGAATGTTTTCACTAGGTAGATAAGAATTTGGGGGAGGGGTGGCTGGAGAGATGGCTCAGGGTTAAAGGCATTAACTGCTCTTACAGAGGACCTGGGTTCAAATCCAGCAACCAACCACATGCAACTCTAACGCTGTCTGTAACTCCAAGATCTGATACTCTTAACACAGATGTGCCTTCAGGCAAAACACCAAAGAGAGAGAGAGAGAGAGAGAGAGAGAGAGAGAGAGAGAGAGAGAGAGAGAGAGAGAGAGAGAGAGAGATAAATGAATAGAAAGAAAGGAAAGGAAGGAAGGAAGAAAGAAAAGAAGAAAGAATTTTGGGAAAGATGAACTGTGCCAGGAATGCTATTTAAACCAAGAAAAACTGGCCCAACCAGCTTTTCCTGTGCAAAAGAATGGAACTGAAGTGTCTAATCACAACATAGTTCCTAAAGTGCATACTCCTCACAAATTTTAAACCAAACTGTGTCTGTATTTAAATTTTTACTTGTATAATGGTCAGCTCATTCATGGTATAATAATTGCATTTAGCTAGCAACGTTGCTAAAGCAAAAATCAGTGCTATGTTTTGTAATCACTAGAAGGACTTACTCCAAACGGTTACCTGTGGGAAAGGAATTAGAAATAAATGTCAAGGAGCAGTAGGTCCCACTGTGATCCCAGCTTGAGCTACTCAGTCTCAAAAGGGGGAGGTGGGTAAAAAGAAGTCTAGTTTATTCCTTGTGTGTCAATGTTTAGGTGTTTTTTGTTTTGTTTTTAAGATTCATTTTTATTATTATTATTATTTTTTTCGAGACAGGGTTTCTCTGTATTGTCTTGGAAGCTGTCCTGGAACTCACTCTGTAGACCAGGCTGGCCTCGAACTCACAGAGATCCGCCTGCCTCTGCCTCCCAAGTGCTGGGATTAAAGGCGTGCGCCACCAACGCCCGGCCATTTTTATTATTTTTATTTATATGTGTGTGTATTTGTCTTGTGGACACATGTCCTCTGTGTGTGTGTGTGTGTGTGTGTGCACGCGTGTGCACCCACAGAGGCCAGCATGGTTATTGGATCCCCTGGCCTGAAGTGGGTGCTAGGAACTAAACTCTTATCTTCTGCAAGTGAGTAACCTGAGCCATCTCTCCTGCCCCTGTAGAGATGATGAGATGAAAAGGTAGATCATTTAATCTACTCTTAAAAAGCAACTACTTGCTTTATACATTTTACATTGGATTAGACTTCTGTATATTGTATACAAATGCTGTATATTGATATAAACTTGAGATTAATTTTTGCTATGTTTCCAATATTCTAGGTATTGTATTTATAGAGCTTATTTAACTATGTAATGCAAATTTCTAGTCCTTGAAAGTTACTATTATCAACTAAATAAGACATTAGGAAATGTAATTTAGTAATTAGTCAACCACAACAATCGAACTTGCAGTCATTTTATGTGTTTTCAGTGTCAAACTGATATACTGGAAAGACAGGTCATCTTCAAACACTTCAAAGATCCACGGAATATGGCATTTAACATGTTTTAATAGCATAGGTTCATTTGTTATGACAATGAGACTTGTATGCTCCTGGCAGCACCAATCTACGTCAGAAAAGATGATGGGCATCGAAGAAACTCCACATGGAGTTTGAGTTTTTTGTGGTAAAGGTAACCCGCTGGGCAAGAAAGCGCCCTTGCCTTAGCTGCTGACAGTTTGCTGTACAAATTGAACATACAAGACACCAAAAAGAGTGACTGCAAACCTTGTTGAGACAAGGTGGTTCACAGAATATCTGTCAGATGTGCTAGGTCTTTATGGTTAGCTAGTGGCAAGCTCCATTCTCTGACCCCCAAACAGGCTTTATTGGTGCAAGATATCACCACACCCCTGTGGCTTGAGTTTTTAATAATTTGCCATACACTTACTTATATAACTTGGGGTTGGTGACGGTGCTACACTGAGTGGGCTTTTTGCATGGAGGTCAGAGACAGTTTGCAGGAGTGTGAGGCCAAAACTGGAGCAACATACCTTGCAAATTAAGAAGCCCATTATGTTAAGCCGCCATATCTAACAAAAATCGCTTTCTTTTTTCTTTTTCTTTTTTTTCAAACACAGGGTTTCTCTGTGTAGCCTTGGTTTTTGCCCCTGGCAGAAGGGACCATATGACTCCATTGACATGCACCTATGATTGCATACCAAAGTCCATGCTAGTCCCCAGGTTCCCTCAGTCCCTATTCATAAGTACTTGTTGTACATTTCAAAGCCTCCGCTAGCATCCTGGCCCTTGTTAGCTATCTGTAACTGATTTTTAAAAAATGGTTATTAAAAATATGCTGGGATGCAACCCAGTGGTACAGTACTTGCCTGGCATGTTCAAAGTTCCCAGGTTCAAGCCCCAGTAATGGGAAGAAGAAAAAGGAAAAGACTGATTTTGTTATCGGTTGACCCGGTGCTCTCTTCGCAGTCAAGAAGGCCTGGGATTAGTTACCAGTACAACAGAACCTCAGCATCACACAGCATGACTGCAGTCTCACTCAGCCAATGAGATGTAGAGGCAGGAGGATCCAGAATTCATTGTCATTCTTGGCTATAGAGTGAGTTTGAAGTCAGTGTAGAAAACATGAGACTTGGTCTCAATCACTTAGTCAATAAAGAAACAAATACACCAGCAAGGAACAATGTATAAGAATATAAGAGTCACCAGGCCACTCGGGAGGCAGAGGCAGGCGGATCTCTGTGAATTCGAGGCTAGCCTGGTCTACGGAGCAAGTTCCAGGACAGCCTCCAAAGCCACAGAAAAACCCTGTCTCGAAAAACCAAAAAAAAAAAAAAAAAAAAAAAAAAAAAGAGTCACCAGGCACTACCTTCAGTCCCAGTACTTGAAAGGTAGAGGTAGGCAGACCTCTCAGTTCGAGCCCAGTCTGGTCTACAGAGTGAGTTCTGGGACAGCCAGGGCTACACAGAGAAACCCTGTCTTTGGGGGAGGGGAGATATACATATTCAAATATGTTGAGTGGAAATCACCTTTGTCCTGACGGGACATCAGTTATATGCTGTGGAGACCCTCCATAATTGCTATGGGTCTTAAGAACTCTTTGGTTCTCACTGGTTTCTTCCACTGGCCTTTGTTCCCATGTTCTCAGCATGCTCTCAGTTTTTACTTGCCTAGGAAAGCACACCCTAGTCACTTAGTAATAATTGAAAGTATCTGGGGAAACCTGATAATTGGCTTGTTTGTTCTATAAACTGGGTTTTACACATAAGTCGTAAATCCCCCTCAGCAGCTCTGGTAAGAGGCATTAACAACCAGTTTCCTACTTTTGGGGGAGCAATAGCATGACCTTTACCACTCTCCTGGCTGCGGTGGGATTTTTCTGTATTCTGTGAATACATGGTGCTCTCATTGGTTGATAAATAAAGCTGCTTTGGCCTATGGAAAAGCAGTATAGAACCAGGCAGGAAATCCAAACAGACATACAGGAGAAGGGGAGAGTCTGTGCGATGCCAACAGCTGCCCAAGGAGCAACATGCCAGAACACCACGGGAAGCCATGGGCTATGTGTCAACACTGATTAATAGAAATGGGTAAATTTAAATGCAAGAGCTATCTAGTAATAAGCCTCAGCCATTGGCTAAGCATTTATAATTAATATTAATTGATTATTAATTAATCTGAGTGATTATTTGGAAATTACTATGGGGCCAGGTGGAACAGAAAAGCCTCCAGTTAGACCTGGTTTCTGCTGAGTCCATGATGTACTTTGACCCAGGCAGGTAAGACAGTGTGGAAACTGGCTGTCAGTAATGACATACACTCCATTCGGGTTATTTCAGCCCCATGACTCTGCACACCAATGAATGTGATGTTCCTAACAAACAGTTCTTATCTTTCTCACCCAGCAATTTGACTGATAAAATAATGGCTTCAAATAATGGTTTGCATCTGTCATCACAGCACACAGGAAGTAGAGTCATGATGATCAGAAGTCCAAGGTCTTCCTGGGGAACAGGAGACTTGTCAGAGAAACTGAAGCTATTCCTCGTGATGAAGTAGAAGAATGTAGAAAAGAACAACTATTAGATACTGATGTATTGATCTAGTTAGTGACTGACTTCACGCACTGCTTGTATTGCCTACTTGCCGAGCATGACTCCACTTGCCCCCTGAAACAGAACGACCTGGAGGGTTGGCTCAAACAAAGTGGCATTGCCCTTAACAACCTGCTGACGGCCTGGTAAGCTTCTGTAACATCGTGTTTGCTTGGTGTCCACCTTGTGGCTTTAGAGTATAAAATGAGAATGTAAAGCAGACCAGGGATTGAAGCCTTTCGGGATCTGTCCTGGCTTCGGACCATCAGTGGCATCTCCTCTCTTCCACTCTCAGGGTGTCAGAGGGCTTATTCCAGAAAGATTCTGCCAACAGTGAATCTCTGAGCCCAAGCAGTCCCACATGCCGAGGGCTTGTTTGCAAGAGGTGAGCTGAAAGCTGTGCGCATGTCAAGTGCCTTTCTCACACGCCGCCGCCTCTCATGTTATTTACACGGTCTGCCCAGCTTTCAGTTCCTTTAAGCAGCCTCCACTTACTTTCCTTCCCCCTTTAATTACCTTGGATGCCAAGGTTGAGTTAACCACACTCGTTCAGAGGCATGCTATCAGTATCCAAGGTTGAGTTAACCACACTCGTTCAGAGACATGCTATCAGTATCCAAGGTTGAGTTAACCACACTCGTTCAGAGGCATGCTATCAGTATCCAAGGTTGAGTTAACCACACTCGTTCAGAGGCATGCTATCAGTATCCACTATAAGGCACCTTCTGCAGTTACTTGTTCATCCTCCATGTCATTCCATCTCCTTCCCACGTAGGCAGCAACGGCAACGTGGTTGATATGCTTACCTGGATGTTTATGACTCACGCATTTTTGGATGTTTTTTGTTATTGTTGTTGTTTGTTTTTAAATAGGTCTCGTTCAATGCAGGCTGGTCTCGAACTTGATACACAGCCGGAGATGACCTTGAGTTACTGATTGTTGGATGCAAAAGGAACTGGGGACAAATGCTTACGGTGCCTATTAGCATCCCATTGCACAAGCTGACCAGTAGGATCCTAAGTGCTTGTGGCTCCTCTCAGTTCTTCTTTTCCTATATAACCACACCATTTTGTCCATGTGCCCTTTTGGTCCACTTGCCTCCCTCTCTCCTGGTCCTCTCTCTTGATCTCCTTTTCTCCCTCTGCTCTTCCTCTCCTGCTCCTCTCATGGCCAAGTCCAGTCTGCTGGCCATGTCTAGCCAACTACTTTCACTCCTTGCTTTAGATTGTTCCAGATGCCTCTGGGTGGGTCACTTTTTTTTATCCCCTTCACAAATAAATTGTACAATGAATTAACTAATCAACAAAGATAACAAATTCATATAACCTGTCATATCTGTCTGAAAATAATAGCGCCTCACTTTTATGAGAAAGGTCTTGTTTTATCTTGGTTTGGAGACTATAGAGGTAAATGGACTACATAATGGGTCCTTGAACAAGAAATGTTCACTTGCCTCTCTCAGTGAGTATGAGAAGAAAGAAAGTATATCGTCCAGACTTGTCTGGAAATTCATAACTCAAGCCAAGGCCAAACTCCAGAATTAATTCAGCTTTCATAGGCCAACACGGACATTATAACATCTTTGTTGAGTTCTATCTTGTTTTGGACCTTTGGGTATAAGATACAAACTCAACAACTTTTGTTTGTCTGTCTCATTATTGTCTTAGGTTTTTATTGTTGTGAAGAGACAACTTGACCGCGAAAACTCTTATAAAGAAATCATTTAATTGGCATGGCTTGCTTACAGTTTCAGAGGTTCAATCCATTTTCATCCAAATAGGGAGCATGATGGCATATAGGCAGATGTGGTGCTGGGGTTGACAGTGCTACATCTTGCAGGCAACAAGAAGTTGACTGACTGACTATCACGCTGAGGGAAGTTTGAGCAAAAGGGACCTCAAAGCCCACTCCCACAGTGGCACACTTCCTCCAACAAGGCCACACCTCCTAATAGTGCCACTCCCTTTGGGGGCCATTTTATTTCAAACCACCACAGATGTTTTGATTTAGTATAATTCTAGAGTTCTCACACAGTGAGATAATACATTGAACAATACAATCACAGTCCAGATACTGACATTGTAGCTCTCAAGACCTAATACCTCAACACAAAGTTCCCTCATGCTACTCTTAAGCCACTTTGTAAGTGATGGCAAGAAGAAACTACCACTCCGAGGGTAGAAAGTTTTATTGCGGATTAAAATGCCAAGACTATCTTTTGAGGAGGGGGAGGAGAGAGAAGAACAAAATGGCAGATTGTATGACAATCAGCAGGGCAGGGTTCTGAACTGATACAGGCTGTCCAGACTGACAAGGATGTCTACCCTTGCAGAGGAACTTGGCCTTTGGGGAAAAGGTTAAGGAAGGTTCCAGTAGGACAAGAGTAAACAGAAACCTACATTTGGGGGAAGGTTAAGGGATAAATAGGATAAGGTGGTGCACACCTTTAATCCCAGCACACTGGAGGCAGGCGCAGGTGGATCTCTGAGTTCGAGGCCAGCCTGGTCTACAGAGTGAGTTCCAGGATAGCCAAGGCTACACAGAGAAACCCTTTCTTGAAAACACAAAACAACAACAACAACAACCAGTAAACCAGGCCCTAGTTATCTCTTCTTCAGTCAATTTAATAGGGCAGACCCCATGAGGCTTATATGTACATGCTTAGCAGCAGACAATATTGTAGTGGGAGGAGAAACAAGCATTTGGACAACTTCTTCACGTAACTTGCTATGCTTTCAGGACCTGCTCAGGCCCGATCACATATATGTTCGATTGGACCCTCCAGCTTGTCCCTGCATTGTCCCAGAAGTCCCATTCTAGTCTCTCATTCTCTCCAAACCCTGCCTGCTCAGACAGTCTCTGAACAAACGAAAGACATCAAAAGCCCAGTTTGGCATTCTTGGTGACTATCGGAGCTTCCTTCCCTGAAGTTGCCATTTGGCTACCCAAGTCCCTGCCTAAGTGCTTAGCTTTTGACCATACTTGGGCACAAACCCAGTTTGTGGCAGACACATCATCACCCCTCACTTACAATCTATAAAATTCTACTGCCGTGGCCAGGTGTTGGTGGCACGCGTCTTTAATTCCAGCACTCCAGTGGCAGAGGCAGGCAGATCTCTGTGAGTTTGAGGCTAGCCTGGTCTACAAGAGCTAGTTCCAGGACAGCCTCCAAAGCAATACAGAGAAACCCTGTCTCAAAAAAACAACAACAAACAAACAAAAAAACTCTCCTGCCCTGAGCCAGGTGGTGATGGCAAAAGCCTTTAATCCCAGCACTTGGGAGGCAGAGGCAGGCAGATTTCTGTGAGTTTGAGGTCAGCCTGGCCTACTTAGTGAGTTCCAGGACAGCTAGGGCTGTTACACAGAGAAACCCTGTCTCGAAATGCCTCCTCCCCCCACCAAAAAAAACCCTTTCCTGCCCTGGCTTGGGCCTCATTTTCTGAGACCAGTGAACTGGCCCAGGAGTTGTTATCAATAAACCTGCTGTCATACATTTCCGATTCAGTTTGATTTGGCTTACTTTGTCAGTGGGAAAACTTACCAGTTGGGACAGAAAACCTATTGACATACAGCACTTCTATTTGATAATGGTGTGCTATGGTGTACGTCCTACTCTATGGCTCAGTGGGTCAGATAACACCTAGCTCACAATTGGCAGCTCTGGTTGCAGGGTAATTTGGTGGCTCATTGTCAAACATTCAGTTTCCACTAAGACCCAATTAGCAGGCCAAGAGCTGTCTCTCAAAGGAAGAATAGATGTCTGCAGATGATGGTCCCAAAGGTTTCTTCTGGGATCCACCAATAGGAGCCTGCCAAAGACTCCGAACAGCATACCTGTCTGCCACAACACCTCAAGTACCATTGGGTCTGCTGGATCATATGGTCCAAGCAGCATGGACCTGTTTTAGAACCTTCTCCTTTTCCATGCCCCACACAAAGCTATCAGCTTTCCGAGTCACTTGGTAAATGGTCTGGAGTAACACACCCAAGTGAGGAATGTGTTGTCCCAGAATCCAAACAGGCCCACTAAATGTTGTGATTCTTAGTTGGTGGTGAGAGGAGCCTTTACCATAGAAGGAATATCTTTTGGAATGCCCCACACCACTGGGCTCCTGAGAATCTCACTGAGGTAGAAAGCTTTTGAATTTTGGTTAGATTTATTTCCCATTCTCTGATGTGTATGTGATATCAATGAATGCAAAGTAGTTGCTAGCTCCTGCTTACATGGTCCAATCTGCATCATAAATGTCTCAGGTCTCAGGAAGTAAAGGCAGGAGGAGCAGGAATTCAAGTTCATCCTCATCTACATAATGAGTTCAACACCACCCCAGGCTATATGAGATCCTGTTTCAAAAGGCCAAAAAATTTTGTTTTTAAAGAAAGAAAAACTGTTCTGGGTTTGTTGGGTAGCATATTCTATGAATGTTAAATAGATACAGTTTATTGGCAGTGCTGCTGAGTTCTAGGAAAATTCTGGGTTTTTGTTTTGTTTTCTTTTCTTTTCGTTTTGAGATAAGGTTTCTCTTTGTAGACTAGGCTGACCTTAAACTCACAGAAATCCTCCTGCCTCTGCCTCCTGAGCGCTGAAATTAAAGGTGTGGAATACCACACCCACCAAGACAGGGCTTCTTATGTTGCAGTTGGCCAATCTTATGTTGCATTTGGTCAAGGACTTAGTAGCAAAAGACAGCCTTAAATCTGATCTCCCTGCTTCTACTCACATAGTACCAGGATTGCAGATTCATGTCACCATGCCCCATGAACGTGGTACCTTGGATTGAATCAAGGGCCTCGCACACGCTGTGAGTGCACTGGGCCAGCTGTGCTGCATCCCCAGCACCACAATTCTAATCTTTTTTTCATTTTTTTTATATCTCCTGGAACTGGAGTTATAGACAGTTGCGAGCTGCTATGTGGGTGCTGGGAACTGAACCCGGTCCTCTGGAAGAGCAGCCAGTATTCTCAACTGATTAGCCATCTCTGCAGGCCGCTCATTTTTATTTTTTTACATCAATCTATTTATTGCATGTGCAATGATGCATGAGTGTAGGTGGAGGCCAAAGGACAACTTAGAGGAGCTGGGTTTCCCCTCTCCATTAGGTCCTGCGGATCTGACTCAGGTGGCTCACCAGGCTTGGTGGTAAGTGCCTTGTCCCACTGATCCACCCACCAGCCAATTTCTCATTTTCTATATTGCTTTTCTATCCATTGTGGAAGACGTCTCTAATTACAATCACAAACTTTCTATCTCAGCCGGGCAGTGGTGGCACACACCTTTCTTTAATCCTAGCACTTGGGAGGCAGAGGTAGGGGGATTTCCGTGAGTTCAGGGCCAAACTGGTCTAGAGTGAGTTCCAGGACAGGCTCCAAAGCTGCACAGAGAAACCCTGTCTCGAAAACCAAACAAACAAATTCTACCTCTTCTGCATTCCTCACCTCACACCTTTTACAGCTCAGTTGTTGGTACAATCAGTCTGTCACCAGAAGACTATTTAATCTTCATGTAAGGTTCCAGAGGACTTGAAATTGGGACCTCCTGCCTCAGACTGGCAAATCATTGTGGAAATGGCTTTAAGTCTGTAAAGATGTGTTACATTTGTTTTTGCTACGCTTGTTTAACCGATGAAAGGATGTGTGTTTAATTATGTAAAGATGTGTTGCTTTTGTTTCACCTTGTCTGCCTAAGGCACCTGATTGGTCTAATAAAAAGCAGAAAGTCCTGACTGGAGACGTGGCTCAGAGGTTAAGAGCTCTGCCTGCTCTTCCAGGGTTCCTAAGTTCAATTCCCAGCAACCACATGTTGGCTCACACCCATCCATAATTCAATCTGGTGCCCTCTTCTACTCTGCAGGCAGAACACTGTATACTTAATACATAGAAAAATCTTAAAAAATAAAAAAGGCTGAACAGTCAATACCTAGGCAGGAGAGGAATAGGCAGGGCTTCAGAGTAGAGAGAATAAATAGGAGGAAAGAACAGGAAGAGGAAGAGAGAACAAGAAAAAAAAAAAGGGCCGGGAGGTGATAGTGCATGCTTTTAATCCCAGCATTGGGAAGCGGAGGCAAGTGGATCTCTGTGAGTTCGAGGCCAGCCTGGTCTATAAGAGCTAGTTCTAGGACAGCCTCCAAAGCCACAGAGAAGCCCTGCCTCGAAAAAAAAAATTAAAAGATAAATAAAAAGAAAGGAAGAAAGAAGGAAGGAAGGAAGGAAGAAAGAAGGAAGGGAAGGAAGGAAGGAAGAAGAAAGGGGACATGCTGGGGGCAAGAAGTCAGCCAGACAGGAGAAGCAGTGAAAGTGATATATACAAAAGGAAAGTAAAAAGCCCTGAGACAAAAGGTAGATAAAGAGAAACAGGTTAATTTAAGTTAAAAGAGCCAGCTAGAAAGGAGTGTAAGCTAGGCTGGGCTTTCATAAGTAATAAAAAGTCTCCATGTCATGATTTGGTGGTTCCCAAAAAGGAAGTCTGGTATACTAAAAATGTCAGAAGTATTTTATGTGCCACCACACCTACTCTAAGGGCCATCTCTATCAGCGATCATTTTCTTTGTTCTTTATTAGATACTTACTGCTCCTGATATACTTGTTTTTCTCCCTTGGTGTTTTATTCGTTTTTAGATTTGCTTGACTTGTGTGTGTGTGTGTGTGTGTGTGTGTGTGTGTGTGTGTGTGTGTGTGTGTGCAGGTGTGTTTTCATGCTCACAGAAACTATAAATGTGTTATGGGGTCCCTCTTAAGCTAAACTTATGGGCAGTTGTGAGCCACTCAAAATGGGAGCAGGGACAGAACTCTAAATCCCCCAAAGAATAGCAAGTAAGCTTAGCTCTACTTTTAATTTTTTATTAATTAATTTGGGGGGAAGGGTGTGGCAGTGAGGGACAACCTGCTGGAGTCAGCTCTCCTATCCTACCTACCCCGTGGGTCGTGGGGATCCAACACAGGTCAGGTTTGTCTAGGGATGAGCCATCTCCACAGCCCTGTTTTGTGTTGAGACTACTTCTGGATCTACAATCCCAACTGGCCTCCAGTTCATGATGGTTCTCCTGCCTTTGCCTCCAAGGAATGGTGAGTGCAAGCAAGCATCCCTCACTGCACATGGTTCTTCCTACACTTTGATTAATTATTAACGTGCATGATGCAATTCTCCATTAATTTCTTTACTTCGTCTGGCTAGGTTTCATGTAGACTGTCTCCACTTTCTGAAAGCTGATATTACAGGTTAGCCCACTCTCTCTGGCTCAGAAGGCATTGAAGATTTTCTTGGTCATCAAGTGTAACTTATAATGTTTGAAACCAGAAGGAAAGCTTATTATATTCACCCATATTTTGGGGGCACTATGCTTTTTCTTTTATTTTATATGCTTATTTTGTTTCTGTGTTTATGCACCTGTGAATCTAGGTGCCACAGGTCAGAAGAAAGACAAATTTGTGGGTGCTGGGAACAGAACTCACATCCTCTTGTAAGAGAAGTTTACATTCTTGACTGCTCAACCATTTCTCCAAATCCCGGTTTCTTATTCATCCTAGTCATTCTTTACAAGATCTGCTTAAGAAAAGTATGTTTTGGACAGGCTTCAAAGCAATACAGAGAAACCCTGTCTCGAAAAACCGAAAAAAAAAGCATTTTAAAAAAGATTTATCTAAAAATTTTACAGTGCTCTGCTCAAAGCCAGAAGTTGCCACCAGATTTTGTTGTAGGTGGTAAGGAGTCACCATGTGGTTGCTGGGAATTGAACTCAGGACCTCTGGAAGAACAACCAGTGCATACTAATTGTGGTGGTTTGAATGAAAATGGCCCCCATAGGACCTTAGGGGAGTGGCACTATTAAGAGTTGTGTCTCTGCTGGAATACTTGTGGCTTTGTTGGAGGAAGAGTATGTCACTGGGAATGGGTTTTAAGATCTCAGATGCTCAAGCCACGCCCAGGGTCTCACTCTCTTCTTGCTCTTTCTGCCTTGGGATCCACATGTAGAACTCTCAGCTGCCTCTCCAGCACCATGTCTACCTGCATGCTGCCATGCTTCCAGCCACGACAATAATGGACTAAGCCTCCAAACTGTTAGTCAGCCCAATTAAATGTTTCCTTATGAGAGGTGCCGTGGTCATGGTGTCTCTTCCAGCCACAGAAACCTTAACTGAGACACTGTTACTTCTTTTCTTCTCCTCCTCCTCTTCATTATCTTTGTTACTTTTCTATAGCTGTGAAAAGAAACCATGACCAAGACAACTTATATAAGAAAGGGTTTGGGCGGGGCTTACAGTTTCAGAGGGTTACAGTCTGTAGTGGTTTCAATGAGAGTGGTCCCCATAGCCTTACTTGTTTGAATACTTAGTGCCCAGCTGGTGGCGCTCTCTGGGAAGAATAGGGAGGTTGACCTTGCTGAAGAAGGTGATGGTAGGTAGGTTTTCCAAGAGCACATCCTATTCCCAGTTAGGCCTCTCTGCCTTGTGCTTTTGGATCAAGATGTAAGCTGTCAGTTACTACTTCAGGGCCATACCTGCCTGCCTGTCTGGAGCTATGCTTCCTACCATGACAGTCATGGACTGTAACAAGGACATTAATTTGTGAAAGTAGGAGGCAAAGGCTACCTACCTACTTATCTATCTATCATCTATCTATCTAAATGGATGGAAAGTCTGATATAATAGCAATGGAGACAAGAGAATCTTCTGGAAGGCAGACAGACAGTCAGATAGCCTAGAGTAGCCAGAGCATCTGTAGAAACAAACCTTGAGTGTCTGGGCTGAGAAGGAAAACAATTAGAAGGTAGTATTTTTTCCACTGAAGCCATAGCACTCAACAATTCTTTCCAGGCCTAGAAGGCATGGCTTTCCAATAGCTATCAGCAACAAGCTGTTCTGATTTTTTGTTTTGATATTTAATCATCTGGGAATCTGGGTATGGGAATATGCACCTATAATTTAAGCACTTAGGCAGATCAAAAGTTCAAGGTCATTGGATACACAGCAAGCTAAAGTTTAAGGCCAGCACAAACTGTAGAGGATCCTATCAAAATCAAAACACTAAGACCATATTTCTATCCATGCTTGGCAGCAGGAGATAGATGCCTAGGAGGTTTCAATTTTATATCTCAGATTCCATCTTCATAGTCAGGGAGTCATACTCAGTGTCACTCAAGGTTAAGGATAAAATTGATTAGGTTATTACACTGAACCAAAATTTATTTTGAAGTTTCTAATTACTTTAGAAACATAGTAGGCTTGTGATTCTATGTAATGTCTCTTTTTCAAGCTAAGTAGGACATGTATACTATATACATAAATGAGGTATGCCCTTACCTGCAGCCATCTTTTTAACAGAAGGGCACAAAAATTTTTTTAAAAATATAAGCATAAACTGCAATAAGATACACAAAATGTTAGGCAGTGGTGGTACCAACCTTTAATTCCAGCACTCGGGAGGCAGAGACAATTGGATCTCCTCTGGTCTACAGGCAGCCTGGTCTACAAGAGTGAGTTTCAGGATAGTCAGGGCCACACAGAGAAACTTTTTTTGGAAAAACCAAAATAAATAAATGAACAAACAGATGACAGCTAGAGGGATTGGTATGTCAAAGGCTGACAAGTGCCTTTGTCCTACGGCCGTTTGTTCCACTGTGGGAGACATCCTAGTGAGTACTATTTCCACTAGGGAAACTTGGTTGCAAATTCCATAATATGTTAGCTCTAAAAAATTAACATAAAGGGTCTTAAAAGAGGCTCAGTGGTTAAAACCACAAGTTTCTCTTACGGGGGGCCCTGGTTCAGTTCCCAGCACCAACATGGTGGCTCACAACTGTCCATAACTCTAGTTCCAGGGAACCTGACCCCTCTTCTGATCTCCTTAGCATCAGGCATGCGTGCAGTGTACACATATACATACATGTAGGCAAAAGACTCACACACAAAAATTTTAAAAACCTAAAATATTTTTAAAAAATCTAAGTGAACCCTTAACATTAAAACAAAAGCACAGCCGGGCATTGGTGGCACACACCTTTAATCCCAGCACTCAGGAGGCAGAGGCAGGCAGATCTCTGTGAGTTCGAGACCAGCCTGGACTACCAAGCGAGTTCCAGGACAGCCTCCAAATCCACAGAGAAACCCTGTCTCGAAAAACCAAAAAAACAAAAACAAAAACAAACAAACAAACAAACAAGAAAAAAAACCCAAAAGCACATATTCTTGATGGAAGGATTTGTGTTTTGTCCGGCCGTGGTGGCATGTGTGTCAAAACCCAGCACTCAGGAGACAGAGGCCAGCCTGGTCTAAACGGTGAGTTCTAGGACAGCCAGGGCTACACAGAGAAATCCTGTCTCAAAAAACAACAACAACAAAAAAAATTGTTTTGTGTTTCGGTATATGCTAATTTAGTGAGGTTTGTTTATTTCATGGAGAAATATAATAATGGCAATTTGCTCGCATTTGTCAGCCCATCCTATTGAGCCCACCCTCTCCTGCCCCTCCCCCTTTTTGAGACACAGTTAATGTTGAGATTAGTAGACTAGGCATGGAATGAAGGAAACAATGCTTTTTAAGGCTATGTATTGCCATGTAAATCTCTGTGGAAAATTTTTAAAAGCTTTAAAAAATTATTTATTGTCACTCTGTGTGTATGAATTTCCCTGTATGTATCCCAAGTGCTGGGACTGCAGACCTGTGTCATCACACCCGGCTTTGGCTGCCTCTTTTGAAACAGGTTCTCACTATAGGCCCGGTGAAGTCCTGCCTGAGCCTAGAATGTTGGGATCATGAGCCCATAGCCCGTGCTTGGATACCGTGTTTTTCCTTAGCTTGTGGGAGTTGGCACTCCCCTTCCAACATGTGGGTTCCAGGAGTTGAGCTTTGGTTCTGGAGCTGGTATAGCCCCCTCCTTTATCCACTGTCGGTGGCCCCTGGGGTTTTTCTTCTGGAGCCGTTTTCCTTCTTATTCAAGAAAGGGGTGGTATAATGGAAGGCCGTGGCTCCGGTTGGGCTTTCTGAACCCTCCTTGCAGCCAGATCCTAAATCTTTCTTTCCTTTATCCGGCTGAGGACGTCGGTATAGAAAGACAGAACTATTCATATCAAAATACTGACAGAGATGGAAAAGGTCACCAGCGTGCACCTGACGCACTCCATGAATTCCTCACCAGTCAACAATGTTCCCGATTGTCTTGCTTCACAGAGCCAAACCAGTTAGAGCCAGCCAGCGGCCTTCCAAATTCACTTTCTTAGAAGTAAGCGGAAGAGAAAAGGAAAGCGGTGGCCGGCGAGATGGCTCGGCAGATTAGGCGGCTGCTCTCCAGTCTGGCGGGCCTGAGTTCAACCCCGCGGTGAGCACAGCCGAAAGCTGGGAGGAACGCCCACAAACTGCCCTCTAACCTCCACATGTGAGATTCTACACATGTACACAGAACAAACGAAAATGCGGTTTAAAATTTTCCATAAAGGCCTGTTGTAGTGGTCAAAATCTCAGCACCTGGGAGACAGAGGCCGGTGGATATCTGTGAATTTCAGACCAGACAGGGCTCAAGCAAGACATTTATTTTATTTATTTAGTTAGTTTTTTTTCGAGAGACAGAGTTTCTCTGTGTAGCTTCATAGACCAGGCTGGCCTCGAACTCACAGAGATTTGCCTGCCTCTGCCTCGCGAGTGCTACGATTAGAGGCATGTGCCACCACAGCCCGGTTGACTATTTTTTAAAAGGAAAGGAAAAAGGAAGGGATGAAGTTAGTAAATGGTCCCTTATCAAAGTAACTTTTTATGGAGTGTGTGAATATAGTCAATATTTCTATGAAAGTATATTTGCTTCTGGTTTGAACATAAGCCTACTATTTAAGTACCTCCTTTACATGCTAAATCCTTATATACATATTTATTTCCTCTCTATGACAACCGGGAGTGTTAACCCTTAAGGCAAAAGGATCCGTCCCAGTCAGAGGCTGGCCCTGGACTTGCTCTGAGCAAGCTTCTCTTCGAAAGCTCGACTTCTACAGTGGAGAGTGCAAAGTCCACCTTCAAATCTCACTTTAAATCTCCAAAGTTAAAGTGTAAGCCAGGCAGGATGGTGCGGACCTGTACTCCCCTAACTCAGAGAGGTGGAGATAGAAGTTCAAGGTTAGCCTCCTGCTAGTTATCAAACGCAAGACCAGCCAGGGATACAAGAAAACCTTTCTCAATACAAACAAAAAACCTCAATCTCCCCCCAAAAAACTATTAGAATTTTTTTGTTGTTGTTTGTTTTTTTTTGTTTTTCGGAGACAGAGTTTCTCTGTGGCTTTGGAGGCTGTCCTGGGACTAGCTTTGTAGACCAGGGTGGTCTACGAACTCACAGAGATCCACCTGCCTCTGCCTCCCAAGTGCTGGGATTAATGGCGTGCACCACCAACACCCAGCTAGAATTATTTTTTAAGGCGAAAAGTTATACACAGCTGCCGGCATAGAGTTGGAGGTGGGGAATGGAGAGGATTCCAAAGTTCTCCAGGCCTCGGAGGGTCTGAAGTCCCTCCTCCGCCTCTCTCATTGCACGTCTAGGCGTAATACCTCCCAGACGCCGCGAGGTGGTGCGCGCGGTGGCGCTAAGGTTGTGGCCCCGCAGACGAAGGTCGGGGGACCTAAAGGGGACAGTCATTAAAAGGAGTATTTACCCTTCCCCTGTCCAGTTTCACGGCCAGGGCCCCAGCTGAACTCAGCAACAGCCCCAACTCTTCAGCAGCCCACGCTGCCTCCCATCACCTCCTCGAGGTGGATCGGTCACCGCTCGATACGAAGTTCTCGGGACTCTGTCGCTTAAGCATCTCTTACAGGCTCCACTCTGCACACCGGTTCCCACTTCTGGACAGGCACACCTGTCAGCCGAGCCCGGGACACACTGGAGGTTTAATCCTCTGAACAACCTGGTCACGAACTCAGTCCGCCGTCTTTCACATTCGGGGGCAGCATTGTTCCCCGTTGCCCCCTCACCATCCATGCAGTTAGATGTCCCCCAACGCCTCTGTCACCGATTGCAATTTTGTATGGGGCGATTATTTCGAAGTTCTTCGAATGCCGCCGCGTGGATTTAAACACCCAGCCGAGTAGACAGCTGAGCTGAACGGAATGAATGAAAGAAGGGGGACAGACAGACAGACGGACAGAGAGTGAGAGAGACAGACAGACAGACAGACAGAGGAACAGAGACTATGAATGAACGAGACCGGGTTTCACCGGCTACCGCCATCACCCCCCTCCCGATTCCGGGTGCCCGGACCTCCGAGCCCCGCGGAGCTGACAAAGTGCCCGAGGGGCGGAGTCTCTGAGCCGCGGGCTCCAGGCGGGCCTGCGCGCCAGGTGACTTTGGATTTCCGTGTTCACGTGGATCGGGGCAGGTGGCGCGGGGCGGGGAGGTGGTGGCGGGTGGGAGAGGAAGGGGAACGAAACCGGGCGCTCCCCCTTGAGCGGAGGCGGGTGGCTCCGCGGGTCACCACGAGGAGGGGGCGGGCGGGGCGGGGCGGACACGCCCTCTCGCGGGCGCGGGCCGCCGAGAGGGATCGGTGCCGGGTGCCCGCGCCGCGCGCCGGGCCGCGGAGGAGGCTGCCCCAAGCGGGCAGCGGCGGTGCGGGGACGGCTCGGGAGGCCGATCCTGCGGGTCTGGAGCCCGGCAGGGCCATGGGGGCCGGGGCCGGTCGGCCGGGCGTCCTGGCGGCGCTGCTGTTCGCGGTGTGCGCTCCGCTCCGGCTGCAGGCGGAGGAACTGGGTGAGTGACCGCGGGGCCGGGGCTCTGGGAGGGCGATGGGCCTCCGGGGAGCCTGCGGCTGGGCTGGCGGTCTCCGCCGGGCCGGGGATGGGCTGAAGTCAGCGAGTGCATTCCGGATGGCTCCTCAGAAACTCCTTCCTTCCCCCCACAAACGAGCGCGGCGGCTTGGCGCCTGTTCCCCAGCTGCCTGCGCGGTGTCCCCGCCCGGCTGCTTTAGTTCCCAGACTTCCCGACCCTGGCGGCGGGTGCGAGTGGCCTGGCTCCGGGTGAGCGCCCCGCCGGCTCCGGGTCTCTGCCTGCAGTGGGGGTGTTTCTGCGGGGCTGGCCGTGAGCAGGCTGCAGACTGGGCCCCCACAGCCTCACGCGTGTCCGGCTGGCGACCCGAACTGGAACCTTCTGGCTCCGGTCCCAAGAGAGTATTTGAGGGAGCCGACTCTGGGCCCAGGCTGCTTTTCCTCGGTAGCTGATCTTTGGCTTCCTGCGCCACCGAATTTACCCTCAGTCCACCAAATTAAAGCAGGAATCTGATTTCCCAGCCCTACGTGGCTCTCTTTAGCTAATCTGCATTAATTCTTCCTGGATAGGAAAGGCCAGCTTTCTGCAGGGTTTTTTTCCCCCCTTCTTTCCTTTTTCTTTCAGTTTTTGTTTCTCTCCTCTCCTGCCTTTGCTCCTCTGTAATCGGAGTTAGTTAATGACAGCAAATTTATGCAGAATACTTGGACACCACTCCGCGCCCCACCCCCGCCGCCCCCGCTATGCTTTCTGGTGAAACAGGAATCGAAGCTAAACCCATCACTGGAATTTTTTTATTGAAAAATGTATTCGTTCACCCAGACATTCAGCAGGTCGATAGTATTACAAATACAAAAGTGTAAAGATATTTTGTTTACAATTGGACTGTAGCACAATCCAATGTGTGCTAAATTAGAAATATATAAGTTCTTATGAATGCTTTATAAACGTACTATTTTTTTTTTTTTGTCGGTGCTAGGGACCCCTGTGCAAGGCAAGTCTTTCTCCAACCTAACTATATATTCCATCCCCTGAATGTTTTAAATCTTGGAACATTTCCTCAAGTCAGTGTTTGAAAATTTTACATTTTACATTTATTTGGTGTGGGTTTTTTCTTTAAAGATTTATTTTTAATTATGTGTATTCGTGTCTGTGTTGGGATATATGCATGTGAGTGCAGATGCCAATGAAAACAGAGGTGTCTGATCTCTTGGACCTGGAATTACAGGCAGGTGTGAACCCCTTGGTGTGGGCGCTGGGGACCAAGCTTGGCCCTGCTTCGAGAGCAGTGATATAACCGCTGAGATATCCCTGCAGCCCCATTTTTAAAACTTCTAATTAATGTATAGTTATTATTATCTTCTGGGGTTTTTTTGTTTGTTTGTTTTGTTTTTTTGTTCTTTTCGAGACAGGCTGTCCTGGAACTGGCTCTGTAGACCAGGCTGGCCTTGAACTCACAGAGATCCGCCTGCCTCTGCCTCCCTAGTGCTGGGATTAATGGCGTGTGCCACCACCGCCAGGCTACTATCTTCTGTTTTGAGACAAGGCTTTCTTTTGTACCTCAGGCTGGCCTGAAACCCATTGTGTATCACAGATTACTCTTGGATTCATTGGTGACAATCATCCTGCAGCCTCCAGAGTGCTGGGAGTAAAGGCACAAGCCTCTTTACCTGGCTCAGTAGATTGCTATATTTTGGTTTTGGATTTTGCTTACTTCTTTTTAGAATTTGACTTTGTTTTAAATTATGTCTATGAATGTGTGTATGTGCATATAAATGTAGGGACCCTCTGAGGCCAGAGGCCAGGGATCCCCCTGTGGCTGGACATATGATCCTGATCTGGGTGCTAGGAACTGAACTTGGGTCCTCTGCGAGAGCTGTATAATCTCTTAACTGCTGCAGCCCAATAATTTCTTTATTTCTATTTTCCTTTCTTACTTTTGGTTGGTTGGTTGGTTTGTTTGTTTGAGAGTCACTGTTTAGACTGAACCCTGATCTTCCATCCCCAGCCTCCAGAGCTGGGATTACAGTTGTGAGAAGGCATGTCCTCCACATGAAAATGCTTACCTGGGCCAAGTGAGCACTTTAGAAGTATGATTGTTCAGATTCTTATCCAGCTTCCAATTGTAGACCTTGTTGCCATTGACTGATGGAAGAAGATGTTGTCATTAGGGTTATCTCGGAACATCCTCTGTATTTAGGATTTTAAAATAAATGAGTGCCATCAAGGCGTTGAGGTGTGCTTGTCTACCTGAGGCACTTTGGAAACAGGCAGGAGGATTGCCTCCAATTCAAGGTTGCTTGCATAAGCGTGGTGTGGGATTTGGAGATGGATAATTTACCAGCACCTAATGAAGAAATATGACTTCTTTTTCCCAGCAACTCACCTGTCACTCGTTCTTTGGTTAGGGATGGGGCTTCTCTCTCTGCTACCCATCAAAGGATGTATCCTAGGTCACTCTAGTTCAGGTTTTCTGCAGGGTGGCCATAGCTGCTGTGTGTTCCTGAGTGTAACACCCGTGTAATGTCCAGAAGACAGTATTTCACGTCGCCTTCCCCATCCTCTGGCTCTTACATTCCAAAGTGCCCTTGGTTGTCGTGATGGAATCTAAAACCCTGATTTTCTTCTCACCAAAATATGTGCATGTGGGGAGTACAGATTTCCCCCTGGCGATTTAAATATCAACAGAAATGAAAATGAGCAGTGGATACTTTGAAGATCAACTTCTAGATGCTTATACATTGCTTTAAAAACCACTTCCCAGTTTTTGGCTTATTGCTGCTTGAAAGTCTAATCTCCCATCACTCATTTCTATTTGGTGGATATGTGACCTGCTGGTGTTTATATTTGGGTAGACATGTGAACTGCTGGTATTTGATGTTTTAGGTAAGTGGCTTTTTAAAAAAGTAAATACAAGTTTATTCTGGTATCTTCTGCCCCTTCGTGCAGACCTTTCTGGATCTTACCTGTCCAGGGGACAGTGAGGCTTAGTCAGCTTTGCAGGCTAATTTCCCATCCCTGACATCCTTGATGTGAGCGTCAGACACTCAATGACTGTTTCTGAGTTGAACTGAATATTCTCCTTGTGTTTCAGAACTTTCAAACCATTTCCTAATGTTTTGTTCCTAAGAGAGTACTATAGATCATAATGAAATTCTTTATGTAGGTACATCAACTGCTTCTGTTGTAATTTAAGAAAAGCAGCACTCAAGAGAAAGGCACCATGCAACAGGGTTCAAGCAGAGGTTTTTTTTTTTTTAATTAGGGAAAAGGATCATATAAAGAGGATGAGAGAGGGGGAAGACTGGCTTCCAGTGACAGGAATAGAAAGAGAGGAGAAAGGAAAGAGGGGAGAGAGAGAGAAGGGAACAGACAAAGAGGGAGAAGGAAGGAGGGAGGGAAGGAGTTAAGGAAGGAGGGAGGGAGGGAGGGGGAGAGAGAGAGAGGGAGAGGGAGAGGGAGAGAGAGAAGGTTGGGAGGTAGGCAGGGCCCTTTTAAAAGGGAATGTAGTGAATGTGCACAGGTGGTGCTCTTAGTGGCTGCAGCTGAGGGTGTATCCTGTCAGAACCCCAAATACAGGCCAGTACCGATGCCTGGATACTAACAACTTCCACTAACTAATTGTGTTTCCCAAGCCCAGCTCTCTTGGCATGCTTCAGTATGTGAGGATACCTTCCCCATGCAAGCACAACAGAGAAGGGAGTGTGCCTGCAGAACACTCTGCCTAAGCTCTTGGCTCTGGTGAAATGAATGATTTGGAGTATTCAGAAACATTGTTGTACCTCATATCTGGGAACAAAAAGAGGCCATGTCTGTCCAAGGAGTCAGCCACCAAATCAAAGGATGTCCTTACAGCAGGACTTGAACTCAGAATAAGATTTCACACAGTGTACTACATTTTTCATAACTTGAACCCTTTAACTTTGTGGGATAAAACAGGTTTGAAAATCATGAAAACCCCACACATTGAAAGTAAGACCTCAGCTGGGTGGTGGTGCATGCCTTTAATCCCAGCACTCAGGAGGCAGAGGCAGACGGATCTCTGTGAGTTCAAAACTAGCCTGGTCTACAAGAGCTAGTTTCAGCACAGCCTCCAAAGCCACAGAGAAACCCTGTCTCAAAATCCACCCCCTAAAAGAAAGTAAGACGTCTATGTTTTTTGAGGAATTATGGGGTGTATTCTATTTGACAGTTTCTGTTGTTACTGACTGTTTTATGACCCAGGCTGGTCTTTTTTTTTTTAAGATTTATTTATTTATTATATATACAGTGGTCTGCCTGCATATATGCCTACAGGCCAGAAGAGAGCACCAGATCTCATTATAGATGGTTGTGAACCATCATGTGATTGCTGGGAATTGATCTCAGGACCTCTGGAAGTGCTCTTAACTACGGAGCCATCTCTCCAACCCCCCCAACACCCCCCCCCGGGTCTTAAACTCTCCTTTTAGGTAAAGATGACCATAAACTGATAACCCTGTCATCTCTATCTTGCAAGTGCTGGGTGGGATTAGAGGCATGCACAACCAAGTTTGCTTGCCTTGCCTGTGACGCCCTATGTAGGGATTATAGGCATGTGCCACCGTGCTCAGGTTTTAAATGGTTTTAAGATACATAGGGCAATGAATTAATTATAGACGTTTTAATCGTGTTAAGGTAGGAACAACAGCAAAAACTTAGAAGCACACCTTGTAGTGGTTTGGACTGCTTTTTCTGTCTGCATTCTAAAGCTTTAATTCAGATAGTGTGACTCCTTGCTGGAGGACTTGGTTGGTTCGTCCTACCTCCGAGGTAATGCATGTGACCTGCTAGACATTACATTTCGCACGCAGTCAGGGCGTGGCGCTCATAGCTGCTTTGCTCTTGTAACTGTCTGTACAGTTGGTTAACTCAGCAGTCAATCAGACGTTCCCATTCTTCCTCTCTTGCTGGCTCTAATTCACTCCTGCTCTGTTCCTGTCCTCTATACTCAGACTTGTCTAGGTTCACCAGTTGACTTTCTTCCCGCTTCTCCAAGGTGTCAGCCCCCTCTACCTCAGAGCCTTGGCGTGTGCTCTTTGTTCTCTGTGCCTCAACTGTCCACATGGCTCACTCCCACCAGCAGAGTGGACTTTCTCGACCTCTGGAAGCCCTCTCCCATTTATTTCCAGAGCCCCATGCTCCCCCTCCCTCCTTTCTGTTTTCTTTGGAGCACTTGCTGTCTTCCAGGAGAACGCACTGTGTACATCTGTGTGTTTCTCTTTCCTCCTACGGGACCGGAAGGCTCAGGAGTAGGTTGTGTCTTGAACAGCGTCTGATGCATGCTCAGCAGGACTGCATGCTCACTGAGGATGGGATGAGAAGGCGGTGGAAGCACATGCTCACTCTCTTGCTAAGGCCCGGATCTCCCTGGCTGAGAATCAGAACGAGACTGTCTGCCCCAGGTGTTAATTGTTGTCGTAGGGTATGGACTTGCTAGAACTCAGGCTGGTGAGATGGCTCAGCCGGTAAAATTGGCTTGCCGAGAGTGCTGACTCTTCCAGGTTGTTCTCTAGCTTCCACATGTATGAGGAGGCGAGCATGGCCTGCCCTCCCCATGTGTACACACGTAAGTACGTACGTGTGAAACTACAACTTGCTCCAGCGTGAGGCGTCGGGTGCTGAGGGCGAAAGGATAAATCTCGCCAGAAAAACAGGAAGATTTTTGAAAATTAGACTATGAAATAACTTCTGTGGTGGAAGACTCCTGTTGATGTCACCTTCTACTCTTCATATACATTTAAAAATATGTATTTGTTTGTGGGAAGAAAAAGAAAACCACGTGATTTTCTAACTCAGTCTACAAATGAGGTTGAACCTGTGAGCCATGGTCCCCTGACTCCAGAACCAAGCTTGCCTTTTGGTTTTGGTTTATATTTTATTTTTTTGTAGGGGGGGTCTGGTGGGGGCTGAAGAGGAGGGGTTGTTGGAGGATGGACGGCCTGGAGAAATCTCTCAGATCCATGAGTCCAAGCCTGATTATTTTTACCACCGGTACCTGGTACAGAGTTTGGCAGATAACGCCTCCATATGAATATTTCCTGAGTCAAGGCCTGGCTGGGGACACTCCTCTGGCTCAGCTGAGGTCTAGGAGAAAGAGGGGAAGGGTCAAATTTTCAATAGCATCTGTACATAGGGCTGCTGTGCAGACTTAGAAACACTGCTGTGTTCCAGCTCTCTATCACTTCAACGGTAAATGAGAGAGAATGAACTAAAGAGAGGAAGGTTTCCTTTGGCTGGAGGTTTTAAAAGTTTCGGTCTATGGTTATTCCACGGGTAGTTGCTAGGCTGGTAGCAAGGCAGAGCTTGGGAGCATGTGGTAGCATAGACCTGCTTACCTCAAACGTTACCTCGTAAAGTTGCTGTCTTTCCCAGTAGGTTGCTGATCTATGGATTCTTCCATGGATAAATCCATTGGTGCGAACAGAGCCTTCCTCTCAGCCTACCTCCAGTCCTGCTGCACTGGGGACCAAGCCTTCAACAGCCAGCTTTGATAGTCATTGCAGATCCCTTCCACAGTGGTCATGTCTGTGTCCAAGAAAATAACGACTGTCAACCTGGCCATTCTGAGGTTTCAGAGACCTCTTTTAGGCAACAGCAGGAGAGCTGCTATGAATTTGACTCTTGCTCCCCTGGGAATAGGACAGGTGAGCTAATCAAGGGTTACCCTGAGGTCCACAGACGTGTGCATATTTAGGGCAGCAGACCTCTTGTATTTACCTCAGGTCATCTGAGGGTAATAACTAGGCACTCGTGACATTAGCACTGAGTTAAGCCATGCCATGGATGTGCATTGTCTAGTGTGTGTGTGTGTGTGTTCTGTTAAATATTAGATAGAAACAAAATGAGAATAAGCTATATGTAACAATATATGTAAGCTATAAAAAGCAATAAACTGTATATGGTCTACTATTTATTTATTTTCAGATAGAGACATGTATCTCAGTTGTCATGTGGCCATTGGTGGCCTTCACTCCCAATCCTTTTCCTTCGACCTCAGGGCCAGGATTACAGGCATAGGTCTCATCTCCAGGCTGACCCTGTTTTGTTATTTTGAAAAGGGTCTGAGGCTGGAGAGATAGCTCAGAGGTTAAAAGCACTGGCTGCTCTTCCAAAGGTCCTGAGTTCAATTCCCAGCAACCACATGGTGGCTCACAACCATGTATAGTTAGATCTGTTGCCCTCTTCTGGTGTTCAGGCAGAACACTGTATACATAATAAACACATAGATAAACAAATAAATAAGTCTTTAAAAAAAAAAAAAACTTCGTCTGCCAGCCTTGTCAGCCTTGAACTTGCAATGGTTCTCCAGCACCCTCAGTGCTGACATTAGAGGTGTTCACCACTATAATTTGTTCTGTGTTCTGATTTAACTTTTTAAAAATCTAACTCAATTACAACAGTTTTGAGAACTTTTAAAGGGACTGGGATTTAGAGAGATGGACCCCTTTATACTGGGTGTGTGTAACATAGGATCCAGGGACACGTTTACAATCCCAAATGCCTTCATGTGGTGCCTACTCTCACAAGGAAACCATTGTATGTCTGTGTCCAGGGGAGAACTGCTTGAAGAGATTCCTGAGGAACATGATGCCAGAGGGTAATTTATGCAACCACGCTTTAAATGAATAGTCTTTGTTTTCTCTTAAGGGTAATCACATTTGACTATTGAAAATCCTAATTAATAGCTAACCATTTGCCTCTATGACACTGTAATAAATTCCAAGTTCAGAATACACAAAGACCATGCAGCTTCCAGGACTGTGGAATGATAGTCCTGTTGTGAGGCTTATTTTACCCCTCAAGCCTTGTGCTTCATAGCTTCTCTTTCCCCACTGAGATTTGCTATTTTCTGGTCAGTCAACATTGATTGCTTCCTCCGTACACGTTATGTATGTCTGTGCTCGGGCAAAGATTCTTATCCCTTTTCTTTGTGTATTTTCCACAGTTGGCTCAAGTAATTCCCAAGTTGACAGGGTAGCACAGTGGCATTAGGACTTAGTTCATGCTTTGCTGACTTCCACATCACATCCAGTGTGACAGTGAGTACAGCAAGTTGACAGTACTGTGCTCCAATTTTGGGAGCAATTATTGAGGCTAAAGGCACCCCAGACTGGCAATTCAAGCACCTTTAAAAGGTTTGTTTTAATACCCTCATTAATGTGCTGCTTCAGCCTCGCCCTCTCGGCGCGGCTCGCCAGGGCCAGCAGGATAACTATTCCAAAGAGTTTTTAGAACTGACTTTTATCAAGGTCTCCCGGCGATTGTTGGGGCTGAAGCGTGAGGAAGAGCACTTTACCCCCCAAGCCTGCCATTTCCGAGCATCTGTCAGGAAGGACGTGATTGGAAGCAAAGGGAAGGATCTCTGTTGGAGTTGAAATAATGCTGTCGTACACTATTCCCCCGAATAATTCAGTAGAGAGTCCTTGAATGATTAAACAGGAAGGGTAACGGTTTCTCATGTAATTTTTATAAGAAATCCTGAATTAAACGTGACTTTTTGTTCTTTTGAGCTAGAGCCTCACAGTGTAGCCCAGGCTGGTGTAGACCTTAGGTTAGCCTCAAACTCAATAGCAAACCTCTTCCCTAAGCCTCCCCAGTGTCTAGATGCTGGTGTGGGCTACCAAGCCTGGCTCCTCGTGTTAATTATGAGACCAAAAAAAAAAATGCAACTGCAATCGACAAAAGGTGTCATGGACCTCAGGGCCAGGGGCGCTGCCGACAATGTGAGCCTAGACAGTGTTGTAAGTCTCGTAAGTCTCTGCGTCCAGTTCCTCACATTTATTTTAGGCAAAGGTGGCTTCGGGGTACAGTGGTTCTGTTCTGTGCTCTTTGGAGTCAAACTAGGTTCATAGTCCGCCGGCCACACCGGCTTAGTTATCCTACTCAGAGCTGTAACTTCACACACCTACCTAATGGGAGGGATGTGTGATAGAGTTGGGAATGTCACCTGGGTTTTTGTTGGAATGTGTACTTGGATATTTGAGGCATCACTCTTTGTATGTGTATGTGTATGGAGTGAACCATCATTGTCTATCAAACAGACTTGTCACAAAGATTAAAATGACATATAACCCTTAAAATATCCTGTCTGTCACCTTGTAGAAAGAGCACACTGGAAATTCTGGGTTTTGGCAAGGGCCCCTGCATAATTCTTTTTGTGACCCCACCCCCACCCCATTTCTCTTTTTGTCTTACTAATTTTGTTGCTGTTTCAAAACTTATGTATTTATTCTTGTTGGGGAAGGGATGTATGGAGGAGATCAGGATGACTTTGTGGAGTTGGTTCCATGCGACTCAGAGATCAAACTCAGGTCCTCAGGAATGCTCAGCAAAGCTCCTATACCTGCTGAACCATCCCAGTGAGCCCAACACTGTTGTCTTTGAGACAGAGTCTCATGGAGTCCATTCTGATCTTGAGTTTGCTGTGTAGCTAAGGATGGCCTTGAACTCCGGATCCTGTATCCACCCTCAAGTGCTGGGTGGAGTTGCAGGCTCTCACCACAATACCCAGCTCTCATTTTTTTTAAACTATTACTACGAAATGAAAATCACTTGCATGTGGGAAAGAGAGATGTGAGCACTCTCAACCTCTGTAATCCAGATGAGATCTGTACTTGGCTGTATTGGGGTGTCTAGACTCAACAGAAAAAGTCACTTGAATATTGTTGGTATCTTATTTAATACAAAGCCATCATTAGAAAACGTGCATACTCTTGGGCAGTGAGCCAGGGGAAAGCACTTGCTCCCAAGTCTGAACAACCGAGTTAAATACCTGGGACCTACATGGTGGAAGGCCAGAACCAATTCCCACAAACTTTACTTTGACCTCTGTCCAGAGGCATAATAAGTAATTAAAAAAGAATATTCTAGAGACACCTCCCCCCCTTCATTTATTTATTTATTTACCTAGTTTTGGATATAGGGTCTCATGTTCTAATGAGACTCATGAATTTCCCAGGAACTCACTACATGAGCCGGCATAGTCTGGGAGCTGGAACCCCTGATAGTCCTGACTCCAGAGCTAAGATTATAGATGTGAGCCTTCATCCAGCATACCCATTTGCGCAGTGTTGGGGGTCGACCCCAGGGCTTCCTGCCTGCTTCACCGTGTCCACTGAGCCACATCTGGCTTACATGCTGCTTGCCTGCCGCTACTGTTTCTTCATTTTTACTGTCTTTCAGGGTTTTGAGGCAGAGTCTCACTGAGATGCAAGGCTGGCCTTAGGCTCTCAGTTGCTCTCCTTCAGCTTATGTGCTGAGTTTCAGGCTCCCTTCACCACATCTGGCTAAGGTGTCTTAATTAGTCTTCAGTTTAAGCTGTAGCAGCTTGAACATCAATGGCCTGGTATTATTAGTAAAGTTAGCTGCCAGTTTTCTTTGACCTCTTTATTCTGAGTGTCTGTGCACTGTAGATAAAAGCCATGTCTTTGGGGGCTGGAGAGATGGCTCGGTGATCTTGCAGAGGACTTAAGTTCCCAGCTTCCACATGGCTGCTCACTACTGTCTGTAACTCCAATTCTAGGAGATTTGATGCCCTCTTCTTGGCATCCACAGGCAGCAGGCATACATGATACACATACATACATTCAAGCAAAACATTCATATATATAAAGTTTAAATATTTTTAGAGGGTTTTTGCTATAAAAAGGTTTTGTTTTTTGTTTTTTTTTTTCCCCCTGCCAGGAAGTGGTGGCCTGTGCCTTTAATCCCATCATTGGCTCGGGGAGGCAGAGGCAGGCAGACCTGGTCTACAGAGTAAGTTCCAGAGCTAGTGCTCTTACACAGAGAAACCCTATCTCAAAAAAAAGTTTTTTCCTTATAATTTCATCCATAAAATCAAGAAACTTCTTGAATTAAAAAAAAATGACTAATGCCTCCAATGACTTGTAACTTAGTAACATCAGTGGGAAAAGTCTTGTTTTTAAATGTCAAATCACATAGTTCAATTTCAGTATCATTTTTAGAACTCTGAAGGCCAAAGTCCACTTCTCCACACTGGCCCTCTAACCCCCGAAGCCCCATTATGGGATGTCTCTGAACATCTCACTGTGAGAGCCTCATCCAGACCGTCACCAGTGTATTCCACAGAATTCTGGTCCCAGGAGATGCCCAATGAAGCAAGAGTTCCCTGGGAAGTACTGCAGGCGCTGCCCCCATTAGCGCCTCACTGAGCGTCATCAGGGCCTTGGCACGTGTGTGGTGATGCAGAAGGTGGGATTCTGCAAGCTCCTTTACCTCCTTAGGGCTGGGATCACATGCATGTGCTGCCACGCATGCCCAGCTTAAATTCTTGATGTGTGACTGTTGCTATGGTTACTTTTGTTTGTTTTAAGACAGGGTCTGACCTTACTATATAGCCCAATCTGGCCTTGAACTCTTTGGAGATGATGGTATGACCTCAATATAAACGTCGCAAATACTGGAACCAGAGAAACTAGTGCTTAGGGATATGCTGACCTGACATTAAGTAGGCATTAGATAAATACTGGGGAGTGTATTCTAATTTGACTTCCTCAGCAGTTTAAAGCCTCACACACACACACACACACACACACACACAGTCTCATTTGTCTTTACCACACCCTGTTATGGCTGGTAATTTAAAGATGAGGAAAACTGATACACAGAAGACGACTGACTTCTTAGTTGAGATCATATAGCCAGTGAGTAATACATTTGGAGTAAAGTCACCTAGTTGAATATCTATAATTTTTTAACGGCAATTTAAAGTATATTAAATTCTCGGGCCAGTGACAATGGCTTAGTGGGCAAAGGCGCTTGCGTCAAGCCAGACAACCTGAATTAAGTTCCTGGAATCCACACGGTGGAAGGTGAGCTCCCACAAGTTGTCCTCTGACTTCCACACGTGCTCACAAACAAAGGAATAAATGTAATGAAGTTTCTCGTTCTAGTCTGGCCTTGAACTCAACGATGAGTCTCCTGCCTTAGTCTCCTGAGAGCTGGGATTACTGGCATGTTAAATAGAAAGATAGCCAAGTATGCATGGTAGCACATTTTTTATTTAAAGACTTGTTTTTAGCGTTTTAACTCATGTGTGTTTTCTCCATGTTGGTGTGTATTGGGGGAAGAGGTGACAGAGCATCTGGGATTGGAGTTAAAGGTGCTTGTGAGCCACCTGACGTGGGTGCAGGGTCCCCGGAGAGCAGCAAGCACTCTGTCTGTCCCTGTAGCCCCATGTCCAGCTTAAACCCTTAACGTCCTGTTGCCTCTGTGCTTGCATTGTTAGTTGGACAGAGACAGGGTCTTCTTTGTTACAAAGAGTCTGCCTTTGAATTCCAGATCCCACTGGCTCTGCCTCCCAAGTGCTGGGATTTCAGGTTGTGTCATCACTCCTAGCCCTGTGCCTGGTTTAATACTCGTGATTATCCTATGATGTGGGTACCATCCTTACCTCTATGCTACAGCCGAGGACGAGGAAACTTAGGTATAGACAATCACCTAAGGCCCCACAGTCAGTATCAGGCAGGTTTGTGTGAGACCCAGGGCTCTGATCATGGAGCTCTGTCTCCATGCAAGTATATGGAAGTTAGAAAATGATAGTTGTATGGGAAGAAGATGAGGGGGAGGAAACCCCAGCCAGAAGATCAGAATATAGTCTTTCTTTCTTCGTTTTGTTTTGTTTTTTGAGACAGTGTCTGTTTGGGTAGCCCTGGCTGTCCTGGAACTCAATCTATAAACCACACTGGCCTCAAACGTACAGAGATATCTGTCTGCCTCTGCTTCCCAAGTGCTAGCATGCATCACTACACCCGGTATGAAATTTCAGTTTAAAAAAATGGAAATGGTATCTGCACCTCTTTTAGCATTCTGGTGTTGGTGAGCACAAAGTAATAATTGTAAATTGGGTGGTGGTGGCGCACACCTTTTATCCCAGCACTCAGGAGGGGGAGACAGGCTGTTCTCTGAGTTTGAGGCCAGCCTGGTCTACAGAGTGAGTTCCAGGATATCCAGGGCTGTTACACAGAGAAACACTGTCTTGAAAAACAAAACAAAAGTAATAAATTGGTTTGCCTCACAGTTTTGTAGGGTGCAAAATCCAAGATTGAAGGGCCACCGGGCCTGTGTCAGAAGGTCAGAGTCAGAAAATGTGCTCCTTAGAGAGAAGGAGATCCAACTCATCCACTCATCCTGTGCAAGGACACTGCATTCATTAGTAACCCCCTTTTTTTCATTTTTCAAGACAGAGTTTCTCTGTGTAACACTGCTGGCTCTTCTGGAACTTGCTCTGTGGCCCAGGCTGGCCTCACAGAGATCTGCCTGCCTCTGCCTCCTGAGTTCGTGAGCCACCACCGCCCAGCTCATTTCTTTCTTTTTTTTTTTTTCTTTTTTTTTGGTTTTTCGAGACAGGGTTTCTCTGTGGCTTTGGAGGCTGTCCTGGAACTAGCTTTTGTAGACCAGGCTGGCCTCGAACTCACAGAGATCCGCCTGCCTCTGCCTCCCAAGTGCTGGGATTAAAGGCGTGCACCACCAACGCCCGGCCCAGCTCATTTCTTAATTTTTAAAAAAAAAGTTTATTGTTATTGCCAGAGAGGGGGTGTGTCCTGGCATGTCTGTGGGTATCAGGGGACAACTTTGTGGAGTCCCGTCCTTCCTGAGACTGACCTCAACTCATCGGGTCTTTGTCTCAAGCTGTTTACCTGCTAGGCCAGTGGTTCTCAACCTTCCTAATTCGGAGACTCTTTAAGACACTTCCCCATGCTGTGGTGACCTCCGATCATAAAATTATTTTCATTGTTACTTCATAAGCATAATTTCGCTACTGTTATGAATCATAACATAAATACTCCTGTTTTCTGATGGCCTTAGGCACCTCCAATGGGGTCGACCCACTTGAGAGCCACTGTAGTAAATCCATCTTGTCAGCCTTGTTTCTCCATCTCTGCTGGCAGCACACAAGTATAGTTGAGAACAGTTGGACAGCAGTGGTATTTAGAAGAGTATGGCTCACAGCAGAATTAGTGAGACCTTGGGAATCTGGCCACCTCACCACCAGACAAAGAGCGCAGTAATGATTGCAAGCTTGCCTTTGTGGTTGAGAAGATTGCAGTCATCAAGAACTCACTTGATCTTAGACATGGGAAGCAAGTTTCTCACACCCACACATGGGTGATTGTGTGTGTGGAGACCTGTTGGAACTTGAATATTCAGACAGCACAGATGTAACCATAATGAACTTATGTTTCTAGAAGTGGTTTCACTCTCACAGTATTGCAGAGCATTCTTTCCCAAATGACTGGTTGGAATTCATTAGCAATGAGGTGTTCAGGAGGCACAACCAGTATGCTGTCAGTGAATTGATAATCGATGAGATCAAATGGGAAACATGGCAATGGGTTACATCTAATAGAAGAATCGGTTCAATAAAGTTTTGGGACAGTTTATACACATATGCATACTTACCAACCTGGGCTGTGATAAATCCACATGGGTCATAATCAAATAGGCTTTTGTTTTTACTCTAAAGAGTGATAAATAATCATTCTGGAAGTATTTGTATAATAGTCACTGCACATCACCCAAATAATCCTCCTACAAGTACAAACCCATGAAAAGCTTTGTATGTTTGTTTGTGATGTATGTTTATTTAGGTGTGTGCATCTGAATGCAAGTGCATGTATGGAAGCCAGAGGTCTATGCATGTTTTCTTCATTGTCCACCTTTTGTAAAGATAAGTATTTACTTACTTATTTCTTGACAATTTCATGCATTTACTTTGACTATACTCACCCCATTCCCCTCTCTTATCTCTTTTTTACTCTCTGGAATCTGCTGTCCCCCTTTCTCTCTCTCTCTCTCTCTCTCTCTCTCTCTCTCTCTCTCTCTCTCTCTCTCTCTCTCTCTCTCTCTCTCTCTGTGTGTGTGTGTGTTTGTGTGTGTGTGTGTGTCCGTCCCTCCGTCCGTCCCACTAAGGAGTAGCTTTCACGAACATGGGTTATTTACTGTGCCATAGTTTTTTTTTTTTAACCAGTGACTATACCACTGAAGAAAAATGATTACTCCTCCCCTAGCAGCCATCACTTACCACTAGGTCCTTACCCAAGAGTGGGGCAAAACCCTCCCCTATCCATAGTGGAATGTTGATGGATTCCATCTTGGGCAGATTGTGTGCAGGTGACCGTAGCTGCTGTGAGTTCATGACTACACAACCATGTCCTGTACAGAAAACAGCCTTCTGCAGAATTCTCTCCATCCTCCTGCTCTTCATTCTTTTCTCCCCCCTCTTCCACTGTGTGCCCTGAGCCCGCCCATGCACAAAGGTGGCTTCTCTGACCACAGCACTAATCTATGGGTGTAACACATAAACATTTAGAAAGGGATTTGACAAGTTGTCAGTTTAGCAGAGCAGCAATAGAATCCTCCCACCCAACTACCATTGCCCGGTGGCTTGGACCTATGACCTCCCTGTTCATGGGCTTTTGACAAGGTTTACAGTATCAGCCCCTGCGTGTTTGAGACCAGGTCTCTCACTAAACTTGGAGCTCATCCATTCTGCTAGGCACTGATGAGCCGCAGGGGCCCACCCAACACTGGGATTGCAGAGAAGAACTACCATACCCAGCTTTTAGTTGACTGCCAGGGATCTGAACTCAGGTCATTGAGTTGTGTCCCTAGACCCCAAGGTTTCTTTTTAAGCCTTTTAGTATTGTAGGTCTGAGTCGATACTATATATCTCTTTGTTTTTCATACTATGCATCTTTTAATTTACTTTTTTTTCCATTTGTGAAACATGTATCTTATCAAAGGGAAAGAGATGTTTAAGGAAGTTGCTGTTTTCCTTTCCTAGTGGGAGGAACCAGAATAGACTAAATAAAAAGTTTGCTCATGTAGACAAGGATCTAGGATTCAGCTTATTTAGAAAATAACTCATACCCATCTTCTTCAATAGCCAGTGTTTAAAGTGACAAGGCACAGCCAGCATTCTTAGTCATAGATAGGGTAGATGTTAAGTCTGTATTTATGGCTTTGTACTCATGACTCTACTCTCCAAAATTTCTTAAGGCGGGGCTGCAGCTTAATTGGCTTACCTAGGGTGCAGAGTCCTGGGTCATCTCAGTGCCAGCATAAACCAGGCAGGGGGGTACACACCTATAACCCCAGCACTGGGAGGTAGAGGCAGCAGGACAAGGGCAAGCACATCCTCAGGTATATAGTGAGGTTAAGGTTAGTCTAAGATATGTGACACTGTCTCAAAAAATTACTTGTTAATATCTCCCCCTCGTGACTACAAATTCCTTGAAGCAAGAACTACATTGTTCTTAGTTGTTGTATGAATTTCTTAGTGACATTTGAGCTTATTGGTTTATGGAGAGTTTTTGCCATCTATATATTTCATGCTAAAAGTAGACTTGTTACAAAGAAATGTTAGGTGAATTTGGTCTTTTTATGTTACTTTTCTGATTTAGTTATATTCACATTCAGAAGATAAGGGTCCAGTAAGGTAGTTCAGTAGATAAAGCTTGGTGATGTGAGCTTGATCCTTGGAACCCACAGGATGGAAGGAGAGAACTCCCAAAAGTTGTCCTCTGATCTCAATATCCCAATATGTACCATGGCATGTGAGTGAGCATGTACACAGTCAATCAATAAATATAAAATAATTTGCAAAAATTTAGGAAAATAACTGTATAATAAACAAGATGAAAATTACTTGCTACCTTATATCACATTCCTCCTATGTATTGTACACACACACACACACACACACACACACACACACACACACACACACACATTTTAAAGACAAGATTTCCCTCAAACTCATTATGTAACCAAGGATGACCTACAACTCCTGATCTTTCTGCTTCTATTTCCCAAGTACTGGGATTACAAGCATGTGCTACTGCAGGGCAGTGGTGGTGCACACCTTTAGTCCCAGCACTTGGGAGGCAGAGGCAGGCAGATTCTGTGAGTTCGAGACCAGCCTTGTTCCACCAGGTAGGTCTCAGGAACTAAAGTCAGGCTGTCACCCTTTGCAGCAGGCACATGTACTTGCCAAGCCACTCCACGAGAACTCTCAAAGTGACCTGTACACAGAAGTACTTCCCCCTGAACACATGGAAACAATAATCATAAAAAAAGAGTCCCAGGACTCAGGAGGCATATCTCTGTGAGTTCAAGGCCAGCAATGGTCTATAGAGCGAGTTCCAGGACAGCCAGGGATATACAGAGAAATTCTATCTCTAAAAAACCAAACAGATAAATAGGAGTTATGGACTGACAAGATAGCTTGTAGTGTAAAGGTGTCTGCTGCCAAGACTGAGGACCTTGGATGAAGAGAACCAATTCCCTGAAGTTATCCTCTCTGACCTCAAGAACTGTGGGGTGTGTATGCCCACCCACATATAAAATAACCATTGAAAAATAATAAGGCTAAGCTGGGCATGGTAGCACATGCTTGGTTTGTTTTTTTAAGACAGGGTTTCTCTGTGGCTTTGGAGGCTGTCCTGGAACTAGCTCTTGTAGACCAGGCTGGTCTCGAACTCACAGAATTCTCCTGCCTCTGCCTCCCGAGTGCTGGGATTAAAGGCGTGCGCCACCACCGCCCACCTGGCTTTTAGTTTTATTTTTGTAATTTATTTTAAGAGAACGGTTGTTCATTTTCCCAGTGCAGCTGCTGCTCTGAGCAGTGGCCAGAGTTTAGCCTCTAGTGAAGGACCACCTTGAGATAAATACACTGTAGTGGATTGGCAGTTTCTGGCTGGGGAAAGGAAAGCTACTCTAGTTTGGCCATCCTGTTCTTTGGCAGTTACATTCTGGCTCAAAGGAAGGAAAAGATAAACATTTTGTGGCTGACGCTTTTGAAGAGCAGACAGATTCCCTGCAGCAATCCCTCCTCCTTCCCTTGCTCCTCTCCCCTTTGAAGTTAGGCAGGTGGCAGTCTTTTTTAATCTGTCTACCGCTGCCTGCTCTAGCCTGGCTTCAGCTCTCCCTGCCTGGGAGATCAACCCAACACTTCTGTGAAATTTAATCATAGAGCTGTGATTTTTATTAGTTTCATTAAACACGGACTTCATTCCGTTTGCTGGTTATCCAGCTGTGGACGGAGTGAGAGCCTTGGGATGAGAACTGCACTACTGAGCTGCACGACCACACACTTTCAGTGCCGCACACGCCTCACAGCAAGTCACAACAGTCTTGTCATTTGACCTGCCTCTCCCCGTCTGTGTAAAGTGTTTTAAGGCAAATCTCAGGCTGCACGCCATTTCAGACACGCAGAAGTCAGTAGGTGTCTGTAAAAAGCTGCACTTTGACTGACCTTTATTTATTCTTTCTTTTCTCGGGCAGGGTTCCATGTAGCCTGTGATGACCTTGAGTTAACTTTGGAGCTGAGAATGGCCTTGAGTTTCTGATCCTCTTGCCTCTACCTCCCACGTGCTGGAATGACAGATGTGTGTCCCATCCCTGATTTTGAGGGTGCTGAGGGCGGAGTCCAGGGCTTCATTCAGGCCAGGGAACACTTAACTTAGCACCTGAGCTACATCCATAGGCCCTCACAGTGCTTCATTACCACGTACAGCTAAGAAAGTTATTTGATGATTTCTTGACGTGACTGTAACAGTGGTCTTTTGCAAGCTGTATTATGTGTATGTGTGTAGGTGTGTGCATGCAGACGCAGGTGTCCCCAGACTCAGAAGCGGGTGTCTGATCCTCTGGAACTGGAGTCACAAGTGATTGTAAACTGACATGGGTGTCGGGAACCGAACTCAGGTCGTCTGCAAGAACATGAAGCCATTTTCATCATGGAACTACCTCTGCAGCCCCAACAGTGATCTTTTCAAAGAGTTTTATAGTGCTAAGTTTTCAAGTGGGAGCCATGGACATGTCACCTGCCTTCTTTTCTTTTTTCTTTGTGACTGTAACTGAAGCTGGCTTCCTGGTTCTCCTCCTACCCCATCCCCAACTAGGTTACTTACCAGTGCTTGGCTAAACTGATAGATTTTTGTTTGTTTGTTTTCAAGACAAGGGTTTCTCAGTGTAATAGCTCTGGCTGTCCTGTAACTTTGTAGACCAGGCTGGCCTCAAACTCATAGAAATCCACCTGCCTCTGCCTCCCAAGTGCTGGGATTAAAGGTGTGTGCCACTACTGCCCGGCAAATTGATAGATTTTTAAACCGTGGGACTCCTGCATTTCTTTCCTGTGTTGTTCTCAGGCCTGTCCCATTTAAGCATATGATAGTGTCACCATCTTCTTGCTTGTAGTTTCCCATTTTCCCCTTTGGCGTATTTCTACTCAGTCATTTGAAGTCATCAGAACTGTAGGCGGGCAGTGGATGCATTTGGCGACCTAATAAATAGGATAGCAGCATTTGCCACAGAGAATCCTATGGTGCACTCTGAGATGCAAGAGAGAGAGAGAGGTCAGCCTCCCCTAAGCCTTCCCAGCATTTCAGTGAATACACACTTCATTTGAGATGCAGATTTACATCCTTGGGAAATCTTCCCAAGGAAGCCCAGGTCCCTATACATAGCAATGATGGGAATGTCTAGGACACATCTGCCCATTTGCATCACCATTGGGTGGCAAAGTTCCCCTTGGGTTTAAGAGCGTAAATGACTGGAAAGTAATAAAATTGAGGCTTTGAATAAAAATGATGGCCTGGAGTTTCTCATTGTCATATCATCACCACTCTTTTAAAAGATGAAAATTTTGGGTGTAATAATCATGTTGAGGTTGATTCATGTAACTGCTCCTTGTTTTATTTTTAGTTAATTTTAAATAGGGTCTGACTGTATAGCCCTGGCTGGCCTAGAAGGCGATAGACAAGGTTGACCTTGAATTTATGTCACTCTTCCTGCCTCTGCCTCTGCAGTGTTAGGGTGATGGGTGTGAGCCGTAGCCAGCTTGTTTCTCATTTTATCTTTAGTTGTGTTCTGTTTTGTTTGTGACAGGGTATTACTGCATAGCTTAGGCTGGCCTTGAACTTCTAGGGTGAACTTCTGCCTCAACTTCTAGGATGCCAAGCTGTGTGAACCATCATGCAGTCCAGTTGTGCTTTCATAAGTTCTTCTTAAAAAAACAAAAACTTATTGCTATGTATGTATGATCTCTCTCTCTCTCTCTCTGTGTGTGTGTGTGTGTGAGAGAGAGAGAGAGAGAGAGAGAGAGAGAGAGAGAGAGAGAGAGAGAGAGAGAGAGAGAGAGAGAGAGACACGACTTTGAAGAGTCAATTCTGTGAGGGCAAGCTCAGGTCCTCCAGCTTGTTTGGCAAATGCTTTTACACAGAGCCTTCTTACCAGCCCTGTGTTGCCTTTAAACAGTTCTCTGTCCTCTTGTTAGAGAAGAGTTGCCCAGACTGAAAGTGACCACATGGCCAGCTATGCTGCTTCTTGGTGGCTGCAAGGTGTAGTTGTATGTGCAGTGGGTCATTATGTGTGGTTGTTCGTTTTAACACTTGCTAACCCAGGGTTGATTTTTCTGGATGCTAAAAATCAACCTACAATGGTAGGACAAGGAATGAAAATGAGTAGCAGATCTAGGGTGCTTACCTCCTTTAAAGGGACAGGAATCATTTCTCTAGACCTGTGAGACTATCTATTCATGTGATTGACATGACTCCCAGTTTTCTGGAGAAGTTATACATATAGTTTTCTATTACAACCATTGAAGGCAAGCAAATAATTCAAACTTATAATCAAAGCCCTATTTACTATATGCCATTGTATAATATGCCTCTCCCTAGTGTAACTTTCAATTTTATACTTGTAACTGCTTCCAGGGAATTTAGTTATCACCCCAAAGTTGTCAAACCAAGTGATGTCTTGTATTGGCCTTCCTATCTGCATCAGCCTTAGCCTTCCGGTCACTTGGACTCAAAACAGTCAATATTTTGTCTCCTCTTATCTTTCCGGTGGCGCTGTGTAAACCCTGAGGCGTTTCCTTCTTGCTTCCCATTCTCAGCCCCCTTCTGTGGGATTCTTCCCCCTCTAAATCTCAGCAGTATCCAGCTGGGGTCAGAATCTATTGTCCACACTGTCTTTGAATTCACTGTGTAGCTCCAGTTGGCCTTGAATTCGTGGGCCCCTGGCCTCAGCACCCCGAGTGCTAGAATTAAAGGTGTGTGTAACCACACTTGGTTTCTCTTACTCTTTCATTAACTCAGAAAGTTCTGTGTCCACCAGCTTCTGCCTAAGTCTCCAGGTGTCAGTGGTGATTCTGTCTTCCTCGGTCTGACATTTCTCGCGGCACCTCTCCACTTGCTGTAGCACTAAGACGGACCCGCTTCCGGCCAGGCCCTCCTTCCTGGCCCTCAGCATTGGCTGCCGAGATGGGATGGGTTCTGGAGTTCTGCAGCACCTTTAAAGTGTATTTCTTCTCTTAGTCATTTGGGGCAGAAACTGCAGAGCAAGCAGGGAAGGTCTAGAATGAATGAAGAATTCAGAGACCCCCCCCCATGGGAAAAGGCCTGGGAATGAAGGGCCATCCAGAACATTTCAGGGGAGTATTCTCCATGGCAGAGATCCATGGAGACTTGTTTTTGCACCTCAGACAATTCCTACAGATTTCTTCCCCAGCTGTCAGAGAATCTTCCTTTCTTAATTTGTTTGTGTTTCTGTTTGTTTTGTTTAATTTGGTGCTGGGGAGTGGGTCCATTTCATGTACTTTAGGGGAGCTCAGCCAACGGAGCCCCACTTGTCCATGCTACACCTCACCCTCCTCAACTGTTGTATAGTGCAAATACAGTGTCTGTCTACTCCCCTGCAGCTGGCTGGGTTTACATGCCACTAGATAACTTGTGTTGTGCCTTTCATTTGGTTACTTATCAGCTGGCCCAATCTATTAGGTAATTGGTAGACTTCATTATTCAAAATAATCTAAAGTAACTTCTTGACTTAGCGAGTTATTTATAAAAGTCACGAAAATGCTGTCTCTTGCCTTTCATGCTCCTTTAGCATTGTGTTTAGGCCTTTTGATACAGTGCATGCCACCTAGAACAGTGCTTCTCAACCTGTGGATCATGACCCGTTTGGGGGTCACTTATCAGAGAGCCTGCATATTAGATATTTACAATTCTGATTCATAGCAGTAGCAAGATTACAGTTATGTTTTTTGTTTTGATTTTTTTTGAGACAGAGTTTGTAGACCAGGCTGACCTCGAACTCCGAGAGATCCACCTGCCTCTGCCATCCAAGTGGGATTAAAGGCATGCGCCACCACTGCCTGGCTGTAAAATTGCAATTATGAAGTAGCGACAAAATAATTTAATGGTTGGTGGGTCACCACAACACGAACTGTATTAAAGGGTCACAGTAGTAGGAAGGTTGAGAACAAATGATTTAGAATTGCAATCATCACATGAGGGACTCAAGTTCCATGAAGCAGCCCTTGCTGGTTTTGTATGACTCCCCAGTAGATAACTATGTTTAGTGTGTTCCAAGCACTCTACACAGTAAACCCTTGATGTTTTCTGGTACCCTGAGTCAATGAGAAATCTTTGAATCTGTGACTGTCACAGTGATTGAGACATAAATATGCAATGGTTATTCAGCTAAGGGACTTACACCTAAAGAAAATCCTGTCCGTGTTGTCTGCATCCTATCAGGAGCATCTTGTATGTTTTATTTTACCTAGCAGCACCACTGTGAAGTCGGTTATAAATTATTGTTCATTGGCTTTAGGGTGGCTTGACAAATGTGTGAAAAAAGGCCTTGACCTTTTGAAGAATTTAGATGGGCAGATAGATAGATGACCAGGAAAACAAATGGTGTGTTCCCTAAGGTCTGAAACACTTGACCCACAGAGTTCAGTAGATGCAACTGGGAACCAAAGATGAAACAATTTGAAACAAGATACAGCTACATAATTTACTCCAGTCTTCATTGTTTAGCCTTGCTTCTCTCAGGGAAAAAAGAACAAAAGAGAAACACTTGACTTGGAGAGTGTAGAAGACTCTTGATCTTGGTAGGAATCGGTTGCACTTAATTCTTCCATTTTTTTCTTCTTTACCAGGTGATGGCTGTGGGCACATAGTTATCTCTCAGGATAGCGGCACGGTGACATCTAAGAATTATCCAGGGACTTATCCCAATCACACTGTGTGTGAAAAGACCATCACAGTCCCGAAGGGGAAGAAACTCATTCTGCGCTTGGGAGATTTGAACATTGAGTCCAAGACCTGTACTTCCGACTATCTCCTCTTCACCAGTCCAACGGATCAGTACGGTAAGGAGGGAGGTGTGGGGTTGCTTCTGTAAGCGTAGAAGAATTGAGACGCGAGGAAGGCAAGCAGTGTGTTGGTGAGCAGCACAGAGGGGAAGCAAAACTTGCATTGTGTGAGCTCTCTGCAGGGTAACGTAGATCTACAGCAGTGAAGGAGATGTTAAATGTCTGTGTCCCATGTGTCTCAGAAGATTGGTTTGAATCTCGGTCTTGCTGGAAACCGAATCAGAAGTGTGGCATTTGGCTAACACATACATTCTTTTATTTGGTCAGTACTTATTGAATAGTGACTGTGTTTCAGATGGTCTATGAAGAACCAGATTATATTCAGTGAACAAAATTCCTATCATGGAGATTACCCCTGGGGAAAGACAACTGCGTTTATAACTTGACAGGCAGTGAGGAAGAAAAAGAAGGAGCCCTACGCGGGGAAGAGCCTGGGATTTCAGTGGGGGGTCAGGTGGGTCCTGCCAGTATGGGGACATTAGAGCCGAGATGGGTGAAGTGAGGGAATGGACTCCCTCGTAAAACCGAAGTCAGTTTTCAGGAGAAAGGACAACAGTGTAGAGGGAATTTTCCTAAATGACTTCTGAAATCACGCTTCTTGTGCTGTGGGTACTCTGTTTATGCCTGAGATAATCATCCGTGGTTGTTAATATCGATGGCCAACTTGACAGAATATAGAATCATCTTGGTGACGGATTTCTGGGCATGAAAATTCCCTGTGGTGGGAAGGCTCGCTCAAACTACACACTGAATAAAAAAGAGAATGCAAGCCAGAGCCATAACATGTTGTTACTTCATAACTGTAACCTTACTGTTATGGATAGTAAGTAAATATCTGTGTTTTCCAATGGTCTTAGGTGACCCCTGTGAAAGGGTCATTCAACCCACAGTGGGTCGAGACCCAGAACCGGTGATGTAAACAAAGCCTGAGTGGGGGATGGGAGACGGGGCAGCACAGGTTTGTAATCCCAGTACTTGGGAGGTGGACGCAGGAGGATCAGGAGTTCAAGGTCATCCTCTGATACAAGACTGTCTTGTGCTGCATGAGCCCTGTCTTCTTAGCTAGTCCAGCCCATTCTGATGCTATGCAGCAATTTTATCTAAAACACAAGGAAAAGTAGTAATTTAGTTGGTGATGGTAAGTCAACATGTTTAATGATGTTCAGAGCTCTTCTTTTGTGGTTACTTTAAAGATTCCCTTTGATGAAAACCACTAGCCAGCACACGCTTTAACTGAGTTAAAATAGACCCTGGGTCAGTTTGAACCTCCCCTGGGAATGCAGAAAGAAAGGCAGAAGCACTCTGTCCTTCTGTAACCTGAGCTTAGGCAGGGGCTAATTCTGTGTCCTATTGCCTCATCCCTGGGAAGGTGTGGGACATCGTAGCATTGTGACTAGAGCATCCCAGGGAACCATAGCTGTCATAGAATGCCCACTAAAGTGTATCTGGGAGGGATCACGTCTTCTGGAATGACTCCTGCTGTTGAGAAAGATGTCAACTTAACAGTTTCATGCGTGACTAAATAGCTGGGTTCTTTTTCTTCAAACAGTTCAATACTTTTCATTAAAACCCAAACGACAAGGGACATTAAAATTCCAAGTTGTCATTGTTTTGAATGTAGGGTGAATGTGCTGAAAAGAGTAACATTTTCTGGCACCAGTGTTGGCAAACTATGCCAAGAGTTCACATTCTTGGAATGTGCTCACATTTAGCTGTTGGGAATACCCTCAAATTGTACAGGTTTCATTACTTGGGCAGTTAACTTTTGATGATTCATTGCTTGGCGCATATACTTTGGGCATTTTTAACATTCTTTGGGGGCTTGGGGAGGTGGTTCCCTGGGTAAAGTGATTGCTGCGGAAGCATGAAGACCTGAGTTCGGATCCCCAGGACCCATGTAAAAGACAGGCATGAAGGTAGGCAAACGCATCGCTATTAAAGACAACCTTTCCTTTCCCATTTCTTCCCAATGCCATGTAAATATAACCTTGTTATAATAATATAAAACATTCCAAGGTAGTGGGGTGGTGGCACACACCTTAAATCCCAGTGCTTGGGAGGCACAGACAGGCAGATCTCTAAGGTCAAGGCCACCCTAGTGTAAAGACTGAGTTCTAGGACAGCCAGGATTGTTACACAGAGAAACCATGTTTGGAAAAACAGTCAGATAAATGAAACAGAGATAAAATGCCCACTCTTAAAGTAACCAAAGTCTGGTGTTGGAGACATGGTTCAGTGGTTAAGATCACTGATTGTTCTTGTAGATGACCCAGGTTCAGTAACCAGAACCCACATGGTGGTTCACAACCATCTGTAACTCCAGTTACAGGGGATCTGACTCCCTCTTCTGACCTCCTGGGGCACCCGGTGTGTACATGGTACATAGATATACATGCAGACAAAACACTAGCACACATAAAATCATTAAAAAATATAAATAAGTTGGGCAGTGGTGGCGCACGCCTTTAATCCCAGCACTCAGGAGTCAGAGGCAGGCGGATCTCTGTGAATTTGAGGCTAGGCTGGACCGACAGCCTCCAAAACAATACAGAGAAACTCTGTCTCGTAAAAAAAAAATATATATATATATATATATATATATATATATATCTCCAAAGTCTCAACTGTGGGTTCTTATCAACAAAACAGGTTAAATGCCTTCTTATTCCGAGAATGAAGAATCGGGTCACAGTCAAATCAAGGCAAGACCAAAGTGCAACAGATGTAGAAACTACAGTGCTTGGCGCCTTGGACCCACTCACTGTCCTGGGCTGCAGAGGGCCTGGGTCACTTCTCCAGCTCCACCCTCGGCAACACACAACGCTTCTCTCTGAGGCTCAAACGGCCACTCCCCAGCTGTTGCTCCTCTTTGTGGACTGCTGTCCGTGTGAGATCTGCCCCATGATCACACAAATCGCAAATTCTCGGTCTCTCTTGCAAGTACCACCAGGGAAATTCTCCAACATTGCAAACTCAGATGCCAACACGGGTACAGTCGTGGCCTTCTCTGAACTTCAGATTCTGTGTGCTGAGCCAGAGGAAACACCCCCTAAAGATGTGTGCTACCACCAACAGATTTCCCTGCAGTGATGCTAGTCTCTTACAAGCCCATCCAGCTGACTGGTATCGATTACCCCACAAAGCAAAGTTTCACTCTAGTGGTTCTGGTCCCTTGTTAAAGCCGATTCTTCCACCCCTGCTGACCAGAACCACAGATTATGAGTTTAATATCAAATGGCCCTGATAAGAGTCTTCAAGTGCTTTGGAACCTTCTTCTGAAACTTCACAAGCCAGGCCTCTGTCATCTACATTTCTCTCAATATTCTTGTCTTCCAAGCTCACAAAGTTTTGAAGACTCAAGGGCTTTTCCAACCCTGTATTCTGAAGTTCTTCTATAGTCCTCCCCAAAACAAGAACCTGGTACCAATTTCTGTCTTAGGGTTTCTATTAGTGTGATTAAAAAAGATCAAAAGCATCTTAAGGAAGAAAGGCTTTATTTCCGCTTACAACTCTCAGGTCACACTCCATCAGTCGGGGAAGTGAGAGCAGGAACTGGATTGCTCCCCGTGGCTTGCTTAGCTTACTTTCTTTCTATGACAGGACTATCTGCCCAGGGGTGGCAGGACCCTTCCACATCAACCACTGATTGACAAAATGTCCCTGCAGACTTTTCTACAGTCGGTTTTATGGTGACATGTTCTCAATTAGGGTGCCCTCTTCTCAGTTTGTGTCACGCTGACAAAAGACCAACCCAGAACAATGTTTTCATGTGTGTGGCTGAGTTAAGAAATTGACCCTGCTTTTGAAGTAGTACAACGCCCGAACAGTTGATTAAGCCAGGCATGGTGTCAGATGGATTTAATGCCAGAGACTCAGCAACAGTGTCGGGCAGAGCTCTGTCAGTTAAAAGCCAGCCTGGTCTTTGGAGCCAGTTGCTGGCCAGCCAGACCCTCCCTGTCTGAAGAGGAAGGAAAGAGTGGTGGATAACGCTCAGGATCCGGAAGCATTTAGCTGCTGTGGCTCCTTAGCCTCCTGTAATCAAGGACTGTTCCTCGTCTGGCTTTGCCTTTTGTGCTACCCAGTTATTTTGTACAGTGTCTGTCAGTTTAGGTTGCTTTGATGTCCCTTGTGATTAAATTCAGATGCTGCATTTTAACCAGCATGATGCTATCACGGTCTGGCTGCTCTGAGACAAAGTCAGGCTGTAACCCAGGCTAGACTGGAACATACTGTAGCCCAAGCTGGTTTTGAACTCACAGCAATCCCATCGCCTCAGCCTCCCCAGTGCTTTGAGCACTACGTCTGGTGTAGTACTGCTTTCTAAAGTAATCTTTAGCTCAGAGTGGTGACACACGCTCTTAATCCTAGTATTTGGGAAGTTGAGACAGAAGGATTAGAGTTCAAAGTCATCCTCAGCTACAAAGGGAGTTTGAGGCCAGTCTGGACCATAAAACTCGTCTCCAAAAGCAAGTAAATAGAAACCAAACTAATATAAATAAATAGAGTGTAACTTTTCTACATCAGAATCTGTGAGTGGCATATGCTTCCAAAATGTGAATTACGATGTCAGCGTCACCTTTTGCCTCCCTTTTCAGTCTCTTCTCCATTGGGATTTTTTTTCTACTCAAAACCGTACTGATTCTAGGTTATTTCTAGCAAAGTTTCTCCCAGTAACTTTTGCTGTTGTCATTCAAATAGAGCAGTGAAGGATGAGACATTGACAAGTCTCAGGTGGAAGGTGATGATGCCCCTTTCAGAAGATGAAAAGCATCTCTCTATTTACGTCTACAAAATAGTGGAAACTATTCGTTTCAGGGAATGAATACATTTACTTTGAAACTTAACAGGCTGAGTAAGCATCCCCATCTAAAATCCATATCCAGAATTCTACGGATCGGGAACTTCTTGTTCCCTGACATGACACAGGATGGGATGGGACAGGATGGGATGGGGAGATGGCTTGGCAGGTGAACAGTGTACCATCAGAGCCTGAGGGCCGGAGTTCAGATCCCCTGAAACCATGGGAATGGTAATGCTAGGTGAGTATATGCAGGAGGCAGGGTTGAGGGATCCCCAAGAGCAGACTGGCTGCCTAGACTGGCTGAATCTGCAAGGCCTGGGGTCATGTGAGAGATTGGCTCAGAGTATCTGGTAGAGAGCAGTCAAGGGGGCCTCTACTCTCAGTGTCTGTCTGCCTGCCTTGGGCATCAGCATGCGCTTACACATGCGTGCCCCTACACATAAGTAAATAAGAGATTCTGAAACGGTTTGGATTTCAGAGCACCTGAGGTTCTAGGTTTCACATTAGGAATGCTAAGTAAAATCTATACAAATATCAAGATGCAACCCCACGCCACCCCAGCCTCTGACTCTTTGTCCCAAGCACTTACCGTAAGGGATAGTTGACCTGTATTTCTTACTGAAAAGTTCCTGACCCCCACTTCCTTGCCAGCCCTTTTGTTTTCTAGGCCATGGAGGATTATCATGTTAAACATTGCTGTAATAGTTTCTTATTTTAAAAATTGTTGTATTATGTGCAGGGCATGGTGGCCAGCCAGCACTTGGGAGGCAGAGACAGGTTGATCTCTGAGTTCCAAGACAGTCAGGGCTACACAGAGAAACCCTCTCTTGAAAACCAAAATAAATAAGGAAATAAATGAATAAATCCGTGTGTCCTATAGCCTGCATAAACTTGGTATTGTGGAATTCAGGCTTTTTACTCTCCAGTCTGTGTAGTCTTATCTCTTAACCCTACCCTCATCCCTATACCTAGGCTTTTTCCCTAAATGCATCATGCTAGATTCCTGAGGTATGGTAAAAAGACGGACAAGATTATGCTTATTATTAGCACACATGGTGGGAAAGAGGGCTCAGGTGGGGAGGCTTCTGGAAACTGAGGGGTCTGCCAGGGTGAAAGCTGGCCATGACCCTTTATGGGGCTGGGTGGGTGAGGTGTATGGGAATGAGGAACTTGTTGCACTATGGAGGTGCTGCCTACCTGTCTTCTGAAGTCTCTCCTCTTCCTGGGCAAACAGGCTCTGCTTGACTTCCCTTTCTGTGATAAGCAATGTCACCTTTAAACTTACAGGAATCAGTTTCACAACCAAGAGGAATGCTATCGCCTCATACAACTTCCGGTTTTCTGTTCCTCCTCACATACACACGTGCACACCTTTTCCCCACCCCTGAGGTTCCCGGGAAACTCTCTGATGCCCTCCCTCTACACTCTGAACCTATTTCAGATTTATGGGGCAATTACTTCAACTTCACCTGGGGTGTTGGGGAGTGTGTGTTCTTGAGCTGGGAGGACCCGTTAGCCTTCCTTTCTCATCCTTGAGTGGTTAGCACAGCCCTGCCATTCCAGATGATCTGGTTAACGTTTGCTTGCAGTTTTTTCCTATAATCTTATTTATTTAACAGTTTCTCTATTTATTTATTTATTTTGTTTTTTTCGAGACAGGGTTTCTCTGTGGCTTTGGAAGTTGTCCTAGAACTATCTCTTGTAGACCAGGCTGGCTTCGAACTCAAAGAGATCCGCCTGCCTCTGCCTCCCGAGTGCTGGGATTAAAGGTGTGCGCCACCAGCAACCCGGCTAAAGCTGGTTTCTTACAAAAGAGAAATTTCAATGTCATTGTAGTCACACCCAAGGAGGAATCACACTTGGCGTTTCCCGTCTGCAGACAAGGTTGGTTTTTCCTTCACTTACTGTGGAAATCCATGGAACAGAGTAGAGGGGCAAGTGACCTAGCAGGCACCTGTGTGAGCTCCCTGGGCTCAGGACCTGTGTGCTCCTGATTCTCCTGGCTAACTAACCCCTGCGCATCAGGAAGCTGCAGCTCAAAGAGGCGGAGGAGCTTGCTGAAGCTCACTTAGGATTGAAGTGGGCATTGGACTGTAAAAGTGTGCTCTCTATTAAGTAGCACACTATCCCAATTCAGTGTGACAGAGGCCATCTGAGAGCTTGGCTTATGTGTTACACCGCCAACTTGTGGCTCTTCTGTGGCTTTGCTGGAGGAAATGGTACCCACTTAGCTTCCCGGTAGGATCACTACGGGAAGCCAGGAAGCCGGCCGGGTGGCCTGTGCTGGAAGGAAACAGTGGTCAGTTAGAGGAATCCTCTTTTGTTCTGTGCTTTGAGCAGCAGGGAAATCAGGAAGTTCAAAGGTCAGTCTATATTTCCTGTCCCCCTACACCCAATATACAAGTGTCAAGTTATGACATTAACGGTTAATGTTTATTTATACTGCATTAAAAAAACAAGATAGATGGAAAAAGTGGAAAATAACAAAGCGGGTTTTGACCCATAAGATTTCTAAGTTTTAGTTGGTGGTGATGGCTCACGCCATTGATCCCAGCACTGGGTAGCAGAGTCAGGCAGATCTCTGAGTTTGAGGACAGCCGGGACAACACGGTGAAATCATATCTCAGGAGAGGAAAAAAAAAAAAGATTGAGACAGGATTTCTCTTTATTGTTTTGGAGGCTGTCCTGGAACTCTTGGAACTTGCATTGTGGACCAGGCTGGCCTCGAACTCACAGAGATCCGCCCGCCTCTGCCTTCTGAGTGCTGGGATTAAAGGTATGCACCACCAACGCCCAGTGGGAGTGGGGGGATTTCTAAATTTTCAGATTGGTAGGTATTTAGCAAACTGTAGTAATATCTTGTCACTGTGACTTGATCTGTTTTTTTTTTTTTCTTTTCTTTTTTAATCCCAAAGAGAGAAAACACAAGCCCAGAAGCCACTGTTTCACAAATAGTTTTCCTTGCTTTTGGAACATGTGAAGTTCTCTCTTCAGCTTTTGGAAGATAAAAACACAGAACCTTGAAAGGAATTTCCAGCATTTAAAAGGCTGGAATGTTTGCCTAAATGTTCCCCTTTAGGTATTTCATTAACATAACCATAGTCTCCCGGGGGAGAAGCTACTTCCCTAAAAACACTGTGATTTAGTTGCCACCCTTCGTGAAGGATGGCTTGGTGGGGTGCTGTGCTGACTGGGGAGGCTTGTCTTCACTCTCCTGTCCCTGAAGCCCGAGGAAAGTCGTACCTTTGTCTGGGAATCTGTCTGACTCACTTGTCATGTGTTAACTGATTTTTGTCTGGGAACCAGAGACCAAAATTTCGTGACTATGGTTTTAATGGCATGATCCAAGAGTATCCCCTTTTAAATGCTAATTTCTCCTTTTCAAAGAAAATGGCCCTGAAAATTCTATAATTTTGTACAATGGCCTGACTGCAATTAGCAAGCCTGGACAGATCCTGCCGTTTGACTGCATTGAAAACCAAATGAAAAATGGGTAGAGCTGTGACTGCAGCTTCAAGCATTTCTGGTGATTGTCTTATCAGCATGTCCCTCAGCACGAAGCTGGGCCATGCTGGGGACCACTTTCCTGGCAGCTGATGGTGTGCCCTGTGGCCAGCCTTGCCACTGAGCCCCACCGGGCGTGTTCCTATCTGTCCTGAAAATTACACACGTAGTTCAGAAGGGGCTCCATACGACTAATGAAGGGTCTGAGGAGGCCTTTTTGTTGTTCCTTTTAATTTATGACAAACCTCCAAGGAGATAGGTTTTCATTTGATGCGTGTGTGTGTGTGTGTGTGTGTGTGTGTGTGTGTTTACACCGACACTGGGGATTGTTTTCTTAATGTTATGCATGGGACTATTTCAAGCTCCACTCTCATTGCCTTGTGATGGCGAGGACGGGGCAGCCTATGGAGAAGAGCTCTGCGCTGCTGCACACATTGCCAAAGGTTCCAGGCTTGGCCCGGAGCAGGCTGTGGATTGTTCTTAGAAGCACTGCTTTATTCGTACACTATACAATGGGTTTCCCTCCCAGCTCCTCTGTTAAAGGAGGCGGGCAGCTCCTGCTTTCCTGGCCTGGGTCTGCGAGGACTGCGAGGACTTGGTTTCATGTCTGGTGACAAATGCTACAATGCTGTTCCATTTAGTATCACTCATAGCTCTTCCCTTGATACAGGGCTGCCAGTTACCCACAAGAGATAAAAGTGTCTTCTTCCCTGGTGTTTCTGCCTGTCTAATTATGTTCTGTCTCAGTGACATGGGGATTTGTGACTGGAGCATGAGATAGGACCTGTCCTGCAGATAAGAATAGAGGCTGCAACACTGGGAATGTGGCTTGGTTGGTAGAGTGCTTGCTTGGCATCCCAGGTTGGATCATTGCACAAAGCTGGGTGTGTGTGTGTGGGGGGCATGCTTGTAAGGTCAGTACTTGTGCTGGGATGTGGAGGCGGAAGTTAGTTCGAGGGTGTTCTTAGCTACGTAGTAAGTTCTAGGCCAGGCTGCGTTACTCGAGACCTGAGCTCAGAAGAGAAAGAAAGGAAGAAAGGCAAAAAGGAAGACTGACAGGCTCCTGTGCCCTGGCTCCCACAGCACTGCTGGTGGACAACCGGACGTCCTGAGAATGCCTGTGCCCTAACTATAGGGAGTAGGGCCCAACCTGACTTTGGATAGAAACTGTTTCCCAAGCAAAGAACACTGTCTGCAACAAAGAGTCCACCCACCGTGGTCAATGTGATATGATACAGGATGACCGGAATGAGGACTCCTTTGAGTTGGGGAGCTGTTTCCAAGAGTTTAAGTACAGGAGAACCCCCTCTTAAAAATCAGGTGGAAAGTGTGTGTGGGGGTACAGGCAAGTGTCATTCACTAGCAGCCGTGCTCTGACGTGAGAAACAAGACCCACCTCTCCCTCTGTAATAATGAATTCAAGAGAAACGTACTGTTCCACGGAAAGGGCAGAGAAAAGCCTAAAGTGTCTGGCTTGATAGTGGTTTTTAAAGTCCCTGTGTGAGGGGCCAGAGGTTTGGCTCAGCAAGCAGTTAAGTGCACTTGCTGCTCGTGCAGAGGACCCGGGTTCAGTTCCCAGCACCATCATGGCTCATAAATATCAATCTTCTGACCCCTGTGGTCACCAGGCACACATATCATGTACATGCACACATACATGCATATATACATACATACATGCAGGTAAAACAAATAAAATACATATGGGAAGAATAATAAAGTCCCTGATGAAGGGCAGTTCCTGCCCTGCTTTCCCACAGAGACATACAGTCTTTAATTACCTCTCACTCCCCAAATTCCTTGTCCTATTGATTCAGGATGCAAAACCTTATCTAGTGAGTATTCTGGGGCTTGGGCCTGCCCTCTTCTGGGCACGGGTTCAGTCTAGGAGCAGACTGCCTGCAACTTTCAAACTCAGAATCCGGAGACAGGGACGTGACCATAGAGCTGAGAGAGTCCAAGGGCTTCCTGCTTCTCCATAATACGGATGAACTTGAAGCACACTTTATACTGAAAATAGATGTTAGCAACTTCTGTCTTCCATTGAGAAGTTATACTTCACTGGGCAGTTTGTTATGGAACATGTAATGTACTTAAACAAGCCAAAATGGTACAAGTCCGTTGCTAAACATGGCTTCCGTTTTGTTTTGTTTTCTGAGATAACGTCGCTTGTAGCCCAGTCTGGCTTACCACTTGCTGGTAGCTGAGGATGACCTTGAATGATTTTTCTTCATGCCTCCATCCCCCAAGTCCTGAGATCACAGGCATGCGTGCCACTATGTCTGGCTTGAACATGGCTTCTTTTGGGGGCTTTGTTTTTAGCTTAGCTGAGGTGTTTAGTCTGTCATGGGAGGAGAATGGGATCAAGCAGAAGAATCAGGGTTTCTTGGCTACATAGTGAGTTCAGGGTCAGTTTACACTTCATGAGATCCTTTTGTTTGTTTTTGAAGAGGTACACACACACACTCACACCCATGCATGTACACTCACATACACACACACACACTCATGCTCACTCACACGTACACACATGGAATAGACTCTAAAATGAAGTACATGTAGTAAGTACAAGAATGGGTAACAATCACCGAATATCAAGTGTTATGCGAAAAGTTTCTGCACCCTGATAAGCCTCTCCGCCAAATCAGACCAAATCAAACCAAATTAGGGGGAAAAAAAACCTCACGTTTAATCCCAGATGATTTTCCAGTCCCCCAGAGAGACCAGGAACCACATATCTGTTTTCTGGGGGACAGTTTAAATACCCTGTGGGAGTGGTCTTGAGTATCTCTGGGGGAATCGTCATCATTTGATGGGCTTTCTGAGATGTAGCAGGGTTTGGAGAGAGATGGGGGAGGGATGTTATGATATTTGATGCAAGGGGAACCTTGGCAGATCCCGTGGCAGGTGAGAGGCTCCACTTGCAGGCAGAACTCACATGGGAAGGTTTACTGGGGGAAGGGAGTGGGGAAAGAAAAGAGAGAGAGGGGAGAGAGAGACAGAGGCCTGTCTGAGGAAGCCAAAAGGGAGAGAGAGGAAATAGGTGGAGCTTGTCTCTCTCTCTCTCCTTTTTTGTTTTTTGTTTGTTTGTTTGTCAAGACAGGGTTTCTCTGTGTAGTTTTGGAGCTTATACTGGAACTCACTTTGTAGACCAGGCTGGCTTCGAACTCACAGAGATCCATCTGCCTCTGCCTCCCGAGTGCTGGGATTAGAGCTGTATGCCACCAATGCCCGGCTGGAGCTTCTCTCTTAAAGGAACCTTTGGTACTGCTACAGAGCCAGGGTAGTGCTTGCCATGTGCAAAGGAGTGACATACTCTGCCAGGTCCTCAAGGGGTGGGGCCAATGTAGGCGTTTGTGGAGGATCGGCATGAGACAGGTATTCTGGCACTCAGGAGCCACAGAATTCTGAGTGTTACACAGCTCAGATGGAAAGGTATCCTGGAGCTTGGGAGCCAAGGACTACCACAGGTCACAGTAAGCATAGCAGCTTACAGCCCTGCCTCAGAGAAAGGTTTCCCAGTGTATGGGCTCTGCTCTGGCAGGAGAGGGTCTTCCAGCTGGGGATGTTTGCCCAGTGTAGGAGTTTTGCTAGGCAGGAGGTTTTCCCCCCGGCAAAGTTGCTACAGTTCAGCTCTGCTCCAGGGAGAGTGGAAAGCCGAGTGTAACAACTCTGCTCTGCCAGGGGAAGGTTTCCCCGGCAAAATTGTTACAGCCCTGCTTTCTCTGCTCTGCGGAGGGTCGTCTCTGCTCGCCACAAAAGAAGGTCTTCACCGAAGCTCATCAAGATCATTGAAGGGGTTTATTGGGAGGGAAGAATCCAGGAGAGTGGCTGCCCTCTGCCAGAGTGGTAGAGGACAGCCGGGTAGCAGGAACAGCCACAAGCTGAACAGACACAGGGTTTATATAAGGCTTTCAGGATGGGGATTGGTCAGATTTCAATGCTGAACTCAGATTGGCTAGAGCTCCTGCTCGAGGATTGATTAGTTTTCTGCACAGGGTTAGGGTCAGATTTGGCTCCCTGGTTTCAGGGCCAAAGTATGTTTCTTTCTCTGGTCCTTTTTAGCCTTTGGCTCCAGTTTTAGGACCAGGGTGCATTTCTTTCACTGACTCTGATTCCAGGGACAAAGTGTGTTCTTTTGGCACTGGTTTCAGGGTCAGAGTACATTTCTTTGGTTCTGGTTGCAGGGCCAAACTGTGTTTCTTTGGCTCTGCTCAGGGTGTGTCCCTTTTCCCTACAGCCAAGGTATTCTTGGATACTAACAAGGAGGGATTGGGGTGAAGCTTCACCAGAACATCATGTACTGTCTATACCATGTGCAAGGCAGGAAGTTTATTTTTATTTTATTATTATCATTATTTTATTTATTTATTTGTGGTTTTTCAAGGCAGGGTTTCTCTGTTTATTCCCTGGCTATACTCTGTACACCAGCTGGCCTCATAGAGACCCACCTGCCTCTGCCTCCCAAATACTGGGATTAAAGGTGTGCGCCACTGGTGCCCTGCTTGGCTGCTTGTTTTGAGACAGGGTCTTGTCCAGGCTGGCTTGGAATTCACCATGTAATTCAGGTTGACCTCAAGTTCATGGCAGTTTTCCTACCTTAGCCTCCCAGTGCTGGGATCACAGGCATGAGTCACCCTGTGCAACTCAGGATGTTTGTATTTACTGGTATCACTATAAACACACGAATGCTTTGATTTTATGAGGCCACAGGAATACGCTTGGCTCATCACCGACCAAAGTGCTGGTGTGTGGCACGTGGTTCTAGGACTTGAGCACTTGTGGGCTGGAGAGACGTTTTCATAGGAAAAGATGCTGTCTATCAACCCTGTTGGTGCATGTCTCTCATGCCGGCCACTGGGGGGGGGGGGCTGAGGCAGGAGAATTTCACAAGGGCTACCTCGTGAGTTCACGGCCAGTCCAAGCAAGCTGATGTTCTAGTCCTAAAATAAAAAGTGAAAAAGAGGACCAGGGAGATAGCCAGTGATAAAGCAGTAGCCCAGCCCATGCAGGGCCAGCACCACATTGTGTAGGGAGTGGGTTATCATCCTCCAAGGCGTCTGGCTGAAAGCTGAGAGCTTTGCTTGGACATCTAGGGGCTCTTAGGGGTTCCCATTGGATATCCTTCCCCCTGTTAGCTAGCTCTAGGAAGACAGTTAGTAGCTTCTGTTGGGTCCAAAGGGAACTCTATCTCCTCCAAAGTCTGGCAGTCAGACAAAGCCAGCATTCCTCTACCAGCTGTGCTATTTCCCTTTCCCTGGCAGAAGGGACAAAAGGCTATCTGTGGTGCCCATTAGCATATCAAAGCCCATGCTGGCCTCCAGGCTCCTGCAGTGTCACAAGTACCTGTTACACAAGTACCTGTACATGGGCATTTCAAAGCCCATGTTGGCATCCTGGCTCTTCTCACCTCCTCCCCTCCCCTCCTCCTTCCTCCTGCTCATGGGATTCCCTCCCTCAGCTGCTCATTCTCCTCATAACCCTGCTATTTCAGTTCGGCTCTTCTGGCCATGTTCAGTCTACTACTTTCTCTGTTCTGGACTCTTTCAGATGCCTCCAGCTGTTGTCTCCCTCACATCTACAATAAAAACTTCCTGCTTAAGCATGCTGTTAGCCATGTCACACAGCTTCTAGCCTATGGAAAGGAATCTGCAGCTGCCCAGCCTTGGGGTTGGGTGATAGTTTGAGTGCTTTGCTCAACAGGCTGCCTGATCTACAGAGCAAGTTCCAGGACAGGCTCCGAAGAGATTCACCTGCCTCTGCCTCCCGAGTGCTGGACTTAAAGGAGGGTGCCACCACCACCCGGCTGCTAATCATTATTAACCATCACCTTGGGCAACTACCTTGCACATGCTAGCCAAGCATTTTACACTGAGTCACATACATACCCAGCCCTTGGTTTCTGAGACATGCCCCTGGCATGTACCCCAAACTGTCTTTGAATTCTAAATTGTCCTGCCTCCTTCTCAGTGCTGGTATTACAGTCATGAACCAGCTCTAGTATTCAATTATTTTCTTATTTGGCAGAGCTCACTTCTTGAATCACATGGTATATTAAAGAGAACAGATTTTTAAAATGTTCCACATGTCATTATATTTGGGTTGGGCTTTTACAAATTGCTGTAAATAAAAGAAGATTTCAATGCAAGCAATATTTGAAGGATAAAATATACTCTGCTGGAGAAAGAGGCGGATATAAAATTGTCTTGCTCTGTGGGCACAGTCTAAAGAGAAACCATGCATTTTTTATTAACGAAGCATTCATATAGTTCTTGGTATATGAGCTATTATAAGTCACCTGCAAATATTACATCAGGGAAGTATTACTATGTGATGAGGGCTTCTAATGGGGGAAATTGGAGCTGGGAAGATGGCTCATTTGGCATGGCGCCTACCACATGCACGAGGAATGGCATTGTGATCTCCAGTACCCAGATAAAAGCCAGGCACGTCAGCTCCTTGGCCACACAGCCCAGCCCAATCCATACACTCCAGGTTCAGCAAGAGACGCTTTCACAAATTAAGATAGAGGGGATTGAGAGGTGGCTCGTCAGTTAGGAGCTACTGCCACTCTTGCAGAGGACCAAGTTCAGTTTCCAGCAAGCACAGGGCTGCTCACAAACATCTCTAACGTTCCAGAAGATCCGATACTACCTTCAATGCCACCTTCAAAATATGTCTTTAATAGTCAAGAGCAATAGAGGAAAACTACCCGTGCACAGGCACATACATGTCCACACTTACACGCGTACATTTACCACACACACTAATCTAATGCATGAACTGGGCCAGGAAGTCATTGTACTTGGATTTTACTGTAACTTAGTAATAGGGAATAGCAGAGATGTAGGGCAGGAGACCTTCAGAATATGAAATTTGGATGGGACAGGAGAGCAGTCACATCCTTCCTACCAGGACAGGATATTGATTACTTGGGCTCTTGATCTACAGAACAGGACTGTTTCGATCCTATGAGGGTTTGGGGAAGTGAAGCTGGTTTGATTCCTGTTGAATTGAAGTGATCATTTTCCCCCACATCTCTTCCTTCTTAGGCTGACTGTTGTGGCTGCTGCTCTTGGCTGCTTCTATCTTGTTTAAGAGCAGTTGGTGAAGAATCTCCCTTCGAAATGTGCTTGTGGAACTGGGCGTGGTGATACATGCCTTTAGTCCCAGCACTCAGGATGTAGGGCAGATGGATCCCTGTGAGTTCTAGGCCAACCTAATCTATAAAATGAGTTCAAAGCCAGCCAAGAGTATACAGTGAGACTGTCTCACAAAAGAAAAAGAAAAGCAAAACTTGCTGGTAGAGCCCAAAGATGGTTCCTTGGGTGAGGTTCCTTAACACCAATCCTGTAGACCTGAGTTTGGTCCCCAGGACTCACATGGTAGAAAGAGAACCAAGTCCAAAAATCCTCTGGCCTCCACCTGCACACTGCGGAATGCAGGGTTCTATTGGATTTTACTTAAGTAGTCATAGGAAGGATTTTAGCTTCTGTTTTATACTCAGTCTAATTTTGCCCCTTGAAAGTTGATCAACATTGCTATTGTTTTTTAAGCAATTTCCTCTAAAAATGAGTTTAGATATGTCTTACTATGTAGCCCAGAACTCGTGGCAATCTTCCTGCCTTAGACTTGTGAGTCCTGGTATTACAAGCATAAGCTACCACATCAAACTAGAAATATTATTACTCAGTAAATTAACAGAATACATTTACTTTGGTTTAATCATTTGCTTGTCTATTTTTTTGTTGTTTTTGTTTGTTTGAGACAGGTTCTTATTCAGCATCCCTGGCTGTCTTGGAAGTCTGTATATAGGCCAGGTTGGCCTCAAACTCACAAAGATAACCTATCTGTGTCAGAAGTTCTGGGGTTCTGTGCCTTACAAATTTATAATATAGTGTTTGCCCTTAGAAATTACTTTAGAAGATGAGATAGGAGGATTGCAAGTTCCAGCCTAGGCTACATTCTGAGACTCTGTCTCAAGGTGGGGGGATATCATGCTTTTTTTTTCTCCCTTTAGTTTCTCAAGACAGCATTTCTCTGTGGCTTTGGAAGCTGTTCTGGAACTAGCTCTGTAGACCAGGCTGGTCTTGAACTCACAGAGATCTGCCTGCCTCTGCCTCCCAAGTGCTGGGATTAAAGGGTGTGCCATCAACTCCTGGCTGTGTGTGTGTGTGTGTGTTTATATCGTACATTGGACATTGTGTTTTCATCTGGAACTTACTTTGACTAGGTTTCTTCCAGCAAACTTAGTAGGTCCCTAGAGTATATTCTCTATGACCAGTTTTTCCTTGATGTATTTGACCTCTGTTTTGTTAGTCTTTTTCCAAGATTGAAACTCTTCTGTTGGATTGTTTGTAGCGAGCAGGCTGCGACCTCTTGCTTGTCTATATACTGTTGGCTGTTCCACTCCGAGCTTAGCAGTCTCATCAGGGTTATAGAACGACCTCTGTCAAACATAAGAGTTACAGAGTATAGCTGTCTCTAAACAAAATTTTCTTCGTTCTTTGTAAGTTTTCAAACATGCTATACGTGTGCTTTGTTTCCAGGTCCGTATTGTGGGAGTCAGGCTGTTCCGAAAGAACTCTGGGTGAGCTCAAATGAAGTGACTGTCCAATTCCGGAGTGGATCTCACATTTCTGGTCGGGGCTTTCTGCTGGCCTATGCCAGCAGTGACCATCCAGGTACAACAGAAAAATCATCATGCACATATAAAGTCTGTCTGCCTGAGGCATCTTTTTGCTCCCCACCCCCTCTCTCCATAATTGTGATCTCAGATACAATGGTAAGATGTGAGGACAAGCTGGACACTGCCTTTAATTCCAGCATTCTTGAATCAGGCAGGCTGATATCTCTGATTTCAAGGCTGATCCTGTCTTCGTGTGAGTTTCAGGCCAAGCAAGGCTATGTAGTAAAACAACCCTGTCTTGGGGTAGGGGGAAGACCCCGAGGACAGACAGAATGGAACAGCTTCTTTGTAAGGAGTTGGTCCTGCACTGAGTCATTTTAGAGCATATGGTGAGTGGATCAAATGATGATGCATATGGATTAGAGTAAATCTTGTTTCCTATAAACCCTGATTGACACATCTTTGGGGAAATCCCCCCTGACCCTGCTATGGTCTGGGTTCTCTGAAGTCCTTCCCCAGGCTCCTTTCTTGCTCAGGAAGCAAACATTGTAACTAGTGACCCTCACCCCTGTCACACACTAGCATGCCAGCTTGGAGACACAATAGTAGCAGGATGAGAAGTCACTGGCAGGTGACACCCATCCATGGGTGGGAGAGAAGGGAAGAGAACATGAGTGCTGATGCAGGAGACTGTCGTCTCCTTCCTGGCCTCATATGGTACAGGGTCAGCACCACGGAGCCCACTCCATTGCTATCCAGGGTTACAATATTCCCAGTGTTCCTGCTGTCACCCCCTTTGGCAGAAATATGTCTGGAAGGGGATGTACCACTCATTTCTTTAGAGTAGATTAGATGTGACTGGCTGTCCTGGCCCCTTAAGATTCTCAAAAGGTTCCTGAAGAGAAAGAACTGGTGCCAAGAAAATGAGGTATTTGGGGAACTATTTTGCTGGTTGAATGTTCCCCTCTAAGGAACTTCCGTTTTACATGCTTGCTTCTGCTTGTTGATCAAGACTATTGATCATGAGCTAGCACATGCCTTTAGTCTCAGTACTCAAGAGTCAGAGGCAGGCAGATCTCTATGAGTTTAGGGGTAGCCTGGGCTACACAGAGAAACACTGTCTGGAAAAAAACTAAAAGAAAAGAAAAAGGGCAGAAGGTAGTTCATCACCTTATCAGCGTTCTTGGTAAACTTATGTTTCTCTATCACGGAATGCCACTGGCTAAATTGTTTGAATTAAAATGTTCTGAGGAGCAGGGTGTGTCACTCCATTGGTTGAGTGCTTGCTTGTCTAGCATGTGTGGAGCCTAGGTTCCAACTCCAGCACCACATAAATCCAATCATGGCGGCACGCGCCTGTAAGCCCAGCATTCAGGAAGGAGAGGTGAGAGGACCTAAACATTTGCCTTAGTTAGGGCTTCTATTGCTGTGAAGAGACACCATGACTAACTCTTATAAAGGAAAACATTTTATTGGTGTGCCTTATGTTTTCAGAGGTTTAGTCCATCATCATCATGGAGGGAAATGGCAGTGTACAGGCAGACATGGTGCTGGAGAGGTAGCTGAGAGTCCTGTCTCTTGTGTCGACAGGAAATGGTCTGAACCAGTGGGCATGGCCTAAGCATATATGAGCCCTCAGAGCCCGCCTCCACAGTGACTCACTTCCTCCAATAAGGCCACACCCCCTAATAGTGCCACTCCCTACAGGGAGGGACCATTTTCTTTCAAACTACCAGCACCTGTCAAGGTCATCTTCAGCTATGTGACTTTGAGTCATGGGCTACCTCAGACCTGACTCAATAAAGAAACAAACAAATAAATAAATGAGAAAAAAAATCATTCTGGGGATGTTCTCCATGAACTGTGATGGGTGGTTTTTGTTTTTTTTAAATGGTTTACCTCATGGCAGGGATATTGGGTACTTGATACCCGCAGATGTCCAGTGGTTACTGTTAGAAGTAGACACTGTTACTGTTCTCTAGACAGTAGCACTGAAAAGTCACCATCAGTGACAGGAAAGGAAAAAGAAATGGATTAAACATTGAAGACTGTAATCTCAGATTTTATTTATTTTTAAACAAACAAATTCAAATAGCATGATGATGCTTTCAAAGTTTACTCTTCTTTTAATCTCTAAAGAAATATTTAGAAACAGGTGGCCTGGTTTCTACTCACCTGCTAATTGCACTTCTCTTTGTTTGTAATAGATTTAATAACCTGTTTGGAACGAGGCAATCACTATTCGGAGGAAAAATACAGGTAAATTCGTGTCTCAAAATATTCATGTGTAACAATATAGGAGTATTTGAGAGATGTTCCCCAAAGGCAGAGTCTGCAAGCCTTGTGTCTAGAGCTGCACTGTAAGTAGAGGTTTTGTAGACCAAGAGTTCCCTTTGCACTGACTCATGCAATCTCTGTTGCTGTTGAAGCAAAAAAGCCAAGGTAGATGATGGAAACAAATATGTTGGCATTATGATAAAGTTTTATTTATAAGAATATGCCCAGGCTGGAGAGATGGCTCAGCATTTAGGAATATAGACTGCTCTTGCAGAAGACTGAATTTGGTTTCCATTCCCACCTCAGGAAGCTCACAACTACCTGTAGCTCTAGGTACAGGAGATCCAGTGCTCTCTTTTGACCTCTTTGGGCACCTGTCCTCACAGGTTCGCACCCATACAAAAACTCAAATATGTAGACATGATGTAAGATTAAAAAAAAAAAGCATGCACGCACATGCACATGCACACGCACACACACCTCAAGTTATATTTTAGACTTGGTCCATAGTTTGCTGATCCCTAAGTTCTGCTGTATTACCAAGGAGCCACAGTTGAGTGTGGAGTCTACTGTTTCCCTGGCTAGTGGGTGGAAATGAGTTGTATAATTCTTTATGAGGGCTTTTGCCTTTTACCCTAAAGAAAAGCCTGTAGAGGATAAAGGTATGGGTGTTAGCTCAGCTTTCCTAACTACAGATATACTCTCTGATGCATGTTTCCCCCTCAACCATCAATGAAGTGATGTGATCTACAGGGAACCCCCAGCCATAGCCATGTTCTTTCTGTGATTCCCCGTTGTGCAGGGCTGTCCTCGGCATTGTTGAATGCCTCGATTCTCTGAATTTTACTGTCTGCATGCCAGTTGTGACAACCAAGACTGGCTCTAGACAGTGACTCATGTCTTCTGGGGGACAAAAGCCCCCCCAGCTGATAATTACTGTCTAGAAGTCACTGCCAAGAGCAACAGCAAAGCTATCACTGTAGTGTGCTGTTTTCAGTGGCCAGTGCTGCATCCACACAAGTAACTACACTGAGCTGCTCGGGGAGCAGGTGTAAGAGCCTGTGTTCTTAACTATCTCATAAGTCTGGACATTCTCAATGTAGGCATTTGATATGCAGAATCAATTCCAGTATTAGCCAATATTAAGTCTGCCAGAGAAGCACGAGGAATCAAAGTGAAAAAAATATATGTTGACTTGAAAGGTTATCATTCAACCCGTGTGTATGGAGGCTGATGGCCTTTAATGTTTTACATATTCAGGGCCCTGGGCATAATAGAAAGGGAGTGTATATTCAAGCATACAGTGTGGCATTATGGTGACAGAATGGTTCCACTTTAGGCCAGCCATTTTGCAGTGCTTAAGTATGGCCGCTAGTATAGGCCCACACCCCTTAGCCATAATTCTGACATATAGAAAGATTTGGAAGTCCTTGTTACTCATTTGATTGTCAGTTCTTTTGACAGCAAAATTAGACTACATTAGCATGAGGCTATTTAGTCTTTCTGCATTTTACTATAGCTATTCATGCATTCCATATGAGCTTTTACGGCTTTTGATTAACATGTGTGGGCTCCATGGGGGTCTTATTATGGGCATCATTGGCACCATTTCACTTTCTTGCAATCCTAAACATTCTGAATTCAGAGGCTTATCTGGCACTAAGCAATTTGTCTCTTAAGGACCTGTGGACCTGCATGAGGTCGTTTTTATTTCTCAGTTCCTTGATTACTACTGCCATGTAAGTCACTAGGAAAGAACTGTGAAATGTTTATTTGAGTCATTCGATAATTAGTTGTCATTACAGCCGAATTTCCTAGGCAGCAAGAGGAAAGTGAAAGAAAAGGACATAAAAGGAACCAGCTGCTATTTTAGAACCTGTTACTTTTTAAATGGAGTAAAGACGCCTCAGACTCTACACAAAGGATATAAGCAACTAAGGAATGCTAGAGGCAGCAATTGATTATATAGTACCAAGTGGTCAAGCCTGAAAACATACATACAAGTAACATTGTAGAGGCCAAGCATTTATCTTCAAAGCTGTCAGTGTGTGTGTGTGTGTGTGTGTGATGTAAGATGTAATTGTCTTTGATGTGTTGATGCTTCAAGAAACTGGAAATAAGAGACTGAGCTGGGAGAGGAGAGCAGTGTTCAAGGTCAGCTAGCTAAGTAGAGAATGACTCAAGTCAACAGCCATTAGCACTGAGACCCTCTAGCCACACTGGAGAGCTCCTTGAATGATGTCTGTTAAGTAAATTGAGCCCTGTTTTATTATTGTGTATTTTGTATGTGTATACAAACACTTGTGGGCAAACCCTGTCCTGATGATGAGGACTGAATGAACCCTAAGTTTAAAATAGGCCATTTTAATTGCAAAGAATAATTGATTAATTAACACAGAGTAGTTACTACAGTAGCCCTGATGACTGTGTATCTGAACCCTGTCAAGTCCAAGGTGAAGTGTACTGTAGGTGTAAAATATATCCCCAATCCTAAGTAAAAACAAAGTTAATCTCCTTGATTCTTGTCGTTCATAATAAGTAGAAATTAACAGAATTTAGGTATGTTAAGTGCATCTTATTAATTTTCCCTGTTTCTTTTTACTTTTCTAATACAGCTACTAGAATATTTGCATTTATGCATCCGGCTTCCTTTGTGTTTATGCAGGGGAATATGGTTTAGATGATGGGATGTTGTAGTGCGTGGACACGGAGATGCTGTCCAGGAGTATTGCTCTTTGTCTTCCTTTTATTCATCCAAACATAAAATGTGCGTTGCAAACACTTCTTTTATAAGACGAGGGTTATATTACACAGGTGAATTTTCTTAGGCACCTTAGAAGCAAAGCACATTAAGGGAGCTGCTTTCATACTTCACTAGTGATGAACCCTTATAGAAAGCAAGAAACTGTTGCGTAACACTTGTCTCCAGGTTAACGTTTTGCATCCGTTTGTGGTTTTACAAATTACACTTCTTGTTTGTCTTTGAAGAAAGATATTGCTGTGTATGTTATGAAATGAGGAAAAAAGCCTGAAGTTTAGTTTAATGCCTTTCTTTGGTTTCATTGTAATTTAATAAAATATAAATTCTTTTTTTTTTAACAGCAAATTCTGCCCAGCTGGTTGTAGAGACATAGCAGGAGACATTTCTGGGAATATGAAAGATGGCTACAGAGATGTAAGTGATTAAAGGTGGCACTGGCTGGTTGCTCTGCCTGGACTGATTACAAAAGCAAATGAAATGAGCTACAGAAATCTACACAGATTCACACTTCACTTTCTTATGATGGTGAAATGCATTAACTTTGAAACCAAAGTAGTCTGTGCAACTCATTCTGAATTTCCTGTTAAGAGAAATAGAAGTGAAATGAAGAAGAAAACTATTTTGACACCTAAGGGTGTTATTCCATTGCACTGGTCAGCCTTGTTACTGTAATGCATACCTCAGATCAATGTGCTTTGAGAGTGTAAGGTTTGTTTGCATCCCACATCCTTGGCAGTTTCAGTCCCGCCTGCTTGCAGTGTATCTATCATAGGGGATGCCTGAGATGAAGAGGTATGCCGTGTGCTGGAGCACGCTGCTCACCTGAGGACAGGAGGGAAGCAGAGAGAGGCAACGGAGGCTTTCCACAGCCCCTCTCGTGGCCCTTTCTGGGGGCCTCATTTCTTCCCGTAAGGTCAGCCTCCTAAAGGTTCTTCCATGTGCTAATCGTGCTGTGGGCTGGGCATTAATTAGCTGTTAGCACATGAGCTGCAGACACCTGTCCAATTTCTACAAAAGCCATGGCTTTGTATACTTAAACATTCATAGTCTTGCTCCCTCTCTCTCTGTCTCCCCCCGCCCCTTCTTGAACTTAGGGTTCATCCTCCCTTTTCGTGTGTGTGTGTGTGTGTGTGTGTGTGTGTGTGTGTGTGTGTGTGTGTGTGTGTGTGATACATATGTAGGTGCACGTGCCGTCACACATATGGAGGTCAAAGAACAATTCTGTACAGCGGGACCGTCAGGCCTGCATCATCAGATGACAAACACTGTTGACCCTGAGTCATCTTGCTAGGTCTAGTTCTTTAGTGCTCCAGTTGAATCTATACTAGAGCCATTGCCATGACTGGTCACATCACAGAGTACAAAACCTGCTGTTTTACTCTCATTTGCTACTGATGCCCACCCCCTCTGTTTATGTCTAGGAGGACTCTCTGGATTTTATAAAACAAAGTTGATTTATTTAAAATGTGGAAAGTCTGTGTAGTGTTGGAAAGCCATTACTGATGCGTCCTGGTGCATCTCTTGCCACACTGTAGAGATTGAAAAGCCACCTGGTAGGAGAGAAAACCTGACTTTAATTTTGTTGCAGGTCTCATTCATTCATTCATTCATTCTAGTTTAATTTATTTATTTTAGTTTAATTTTGTTGCAGGTCCTATTTATTTATTTTAGTTTAGTTTTGTTGCAGGTTTTATTTATTTAGTTAGTTTTGTTTTTTCTCTTAGCACATCCTGATTTTGAAATCATGCTGTAATTTTGCTTTTTGTTTCCTCCTTTCTGTATTGCTTTTGTTTATAAATTGAACACAGGATAATCCTCTGGCCTTTCAGACTTTTTCTTTCCTTCTCCCCAACCCCCTGAATGTGGGGCATCTAAGTTTTGTCTCTTCTTGTGGTCTGTACCTCTTTGTTTTGAATATTTACTTAGCAAAGCTAATCCTAAATGATTCCAGTAAATGAACTAGGGGAAGTCAAATTGTTGAAGTAGAGTTTCTTCTCTTTCAATGGAAATCTTTTTGTTGTTTTCCTGGTTTTCTTTTTTATTTATTTGTGTGTGTGTGTGTGTGTGTGTGTGTGTGTGTGTGTGTGTATGTGTATGTGTGTGTGTGTGTGTGTGTGTAGGGGGAAAATGAGAGGGCAGTCCTCCTGTGTGTTAGATTTGAGTACTTATTTGGAGGTACTAGCATTCAGGTTCCCTGAATTCACCAACAGTTTGACACCGTTTACTTATGACTTTGTTTTGTTTTTCAAGGCAGGGTTTCTCTGTGTCCTGGAACTCACTCTGTAGACCATGTTGGCCTCACACAGTGATCTGCCTGCCTCTGCCTCCCAAGTGCTGGCATCATCAGAGACATGTACCTCCATACCCTTCATACCCACCTTTTTTTTTTTTTGAAGATACACATATTTCATGTGTCTGTGTGTGTGCGCGTGTGCATGCATGTATCTGTCTGTGTGTGTCTTATGTGTCCTGTGAGTGCCGGTGAATGTTTGCTCTGTGAAGGTCAGAGGGCAATTTCAGGTGTTCATTCTTTCTTTCTCTGCTGGAGTCCAGGAATCAAACTCAGGTGGTCAGGTTTGCAGCAAGCGCTTTTATCTACTGAGATTTCTTGCTGTCTCTCCCATTTTCTATGGACTATGAGTCTGAGCAAGGTTCAGCTGGGTTCCCACTTCAGAATCTCCTAAGGCTACAGCTGAAGTGTCACCTAGAGCTACAGTCCCTCTAGTAACACGTGGGCTTCTCAGCTTGCGGTGTTGGGTACATCCGGGTACTTGAGGGTCAGTGGACCAAAAGCCTTGCTTTCTTGGATTTTACCTGGTGCTGTCATCCTTCTTGCCGTAAGCTTCCTAACATGGCTGCACACTTCCTTGTAGCCACCGAGGGAGAATTGCTAGCAAAAGTATCTCCTACTAGCATGGGATACAGTGAAAAGGGGTGACATCCCTCCTCTTTGCCACATCCTATGAGTTATTAATAGAAAAACATCACAGCTTCCGCACACACTCAGCATTTTGCAAGGGGGATTACCGGGAGACAGATCCTGGGGTTATTTTAGAGTCTGCACCATGGCAGCTTCCTCTTAGGAAATATATTCAGTGTAATGAGTCTATTTTGGGGAGGTTTTTTGTAAAGCCAAAGCATCCTGTGCATCAAGAAAACAGAGTCTGGAAAACTAATTACCTAAGGAGCCATTGAAGTAGCAAGCATTCTGACTTGAGGGAGAATGTGTCCTTGGGTTGGTCAACAGTCTATCTATCTGTCTGTCTGTCTGTCTGGGACAGGGTCTCAGGTAGCCCCAGTTGACCTTGGACTCTTCTGTATCCATGGCTGGGCTTGAGTTCCTGGTATTCCTGTCTCCATCTCCCAAGTGCTAGGTTTATACAGCGCATTGACAATATATGGTCTTGAAGAGATAATTACAGAAAAGGTATTGATTCATTCTGTGTGGCCCAAAAGGCACCAAGTAGTGTCAATGGATAAGCATCCTAGAGATGCCAATTTCTACTGCATAAGAGGAATAATTAAATAGCACAGAATGCAGTAGTCTGGAGAAATATGTAGATGTTACAAGCCTTTTGTTGGTGATGGTATCTGTGAGTGAAGTTGTCAGTGGGGTTGGGAACAAAGGAGACCTTTAAAGACTAGACTTGCAATACTTTTAAGGGTCTTTGGGAGTTCTGAAGATTCTGGGTTTTGTCTGATTGTCTGGCAGTATAGGCATCTGCACTGTGTCAGTTAGCAGGGTGGGCTATGGCCTTCTTAAGACGTGAGCACAGGGCAGCTTTCCTTTGACCCCTTTCCAGCTTGCTCATAGTGGGATACATCTGATTTTCAGTGGGATACATTGATTAACTAATTTCTCATTATCATTTATTTTGTTGTCGGGGCCACTGTGTACCATGACATGAATGGGGGTCAGAGGACAGCTTGTGGAAGTCGATTTTGTGTCTCCTGTGTGAACTTCAGAGATTGAACTTGTCTTAGTCACTGTTCTATTGCTGTGAAGACACACACACTATGACTACAGCAACTCTTATAAAACAAAGCATCTAACTGAGGGCTTGCTAGAAATTTCTTAGGTTTAGTTCATTATTGTTATGGTGGGGAGCATAGTGGCCCAGATGGTGCTAGAACAGAAGCTGAGACCTACATCCTGATCCTGATCCTGAGAGAGAGAGAGAGAGAGAGAGAGAGAGAGAGAGAGAGAGAGAGAGAGAGAGAGAGAGAGAGAGAGAGACTGGACTTGGCATAGGCTTGTCCTCTGTGAAACCTCAAAACCCACCCCAGTGACACACTTCCCCCCAACAAGACTACACCCCTTAATCCTTCTAATCCTTTCAAATAGTGCCACTCCCTTGTGACAAAACATTAGAATGAGCTCATGGAGGCCATACTTACTCAAACCACCATTGAATTCAAGTATCAAGTGTGGCAGCTGAGAGCAGGAGAAATGGTTTTCTTCAGACAAAATCACACAATTGGCTATCCAATACCAAATGATCAGCCCTAAAAACAAACATGAGCAGGATACACACGCACACACACATACACACACATGCAAGCACACACTCACACACCCACGCACCCTCATGCATACAATAATAATTAAATGAAAAAAGAGGTCAGGAATTTGAAGGAAAGCAGGGAGAGGTAAATGGGAAGGTTTGGAGGGAGGAAAGGGGAGGGAGAAATTGTTATGATAAAGCACGTGGAACCTTGGCGGATTACATGGCAGGCAAGGGTTACCAAGGCAGGGTACAAACATGCCAGGCAGATAGAGCTTAAGTGAGAAGTTTTACTAGAAAGGGAAGTGGGTGGGGAGAAAAAAGGTAAGGAGGCAGAAATAGAGAGAAGACAGAAGGGAAGAGGGAGACAGGAAAAGTCCTGTCTGCCCAGGGGAACAGCAGGAGAGTGTAAGTGGGCGGGGGTCTGTCTTTTAAAGGGGTCCTTTGCACCTGCTTGCAGACTAGTAGCTGACCAGGGTACTGCCTGAGTACATTCTGCCAGGGGACAAGGGCAGGCCAGCAAAATGCCTGAATTCTTACAGAAATTATGTAAAATATATTAAATATCAAAAATCAAGAATGTTCAAGAAATATAAGAAATTAAAAGTATATCCTGGATTAGACAGAGAAAGTGAGACACTGAGCCTATGTACACCCAAAAAAACTGTAGGGAAAATAGAATAATGAGAAGCATTTTTGTGTAGTGACATATGAAGGACTTTTCATATTTCCTAAAATTTCTATAGGATATTATTTGCATAGGAAAAAATGTTACAGATGTGCTAACAGGAAGACTATAGGAGCTATAATGAAGCACATAGGAAAAACTCACATGTTTGGATGTGAAATTTATTTCATTTTGTTTTGTTGAGATAGTGTTTCATTTTGTATCTTGGGTGGATGTTCAACTCCCTGTGTAGCCCAGGCTAGCTTTGAGCTTGACACTCTCTTGCCTCAGTCTCCCTAAAGCATGTTGCAGGCATGTACCATCAAGTATGGCTCTGGGGTGTATTTTATAATTTACAGCTTGCCGTCATTTGACTAACAGTTTCAGCATATGCTTTATTTTTTATTGCACCTTACTTGCACTTTAATTCATGTTTTCTTAACTGCAAGCTAAATGCTCTCTCTCTCTCTCTGTCTCTCTCTGTCTCTCTCTCTGTCTCTCTCTCTCCCCCTCTCCCTCCCTCCGTCTCTCCCTCTCTTTCTCTCTCCCTCTCTCTCTCTCTTTTAGATTTTAAATTTTATATCTAGGTGTATGTATTTGTACATGTGTGCAAGGAGTACCCTCAGAGCCCAAAAGAGGGTGTCAGATCCCCTGGGGCTCAAGGGTGCTGGGAACTGAACTCTGGTCCTCTTATAGAGCAAGAAGCACTCATAACTGCAGAGCCATCTCTCCAGCCCCCTAATGTTTATTTTTGTATTTATTTTTGTTAAATCGTTGTCAGTACTTTTGATGGCCTGATGACTTTTCCTATGAGGAAGTTTAAGGAAATGCTACAGTGCTGGGGTGATTTGATGATCACCGGGAAAGGGCCATTCTGTTTGACTGACTTTTGTAGCATGCTGAACTGAGGGGGACGATGCTTTATTTGTTTTTTTTTTTTAAATAGTGTTTGAATATCAGTCAGTGGATGTTGAATTCTCTGTGTAGCTCAGGCTGCCTTCACACTTAAAATCCTCATGCCTTCCTAAGTCAAATAGTGACAAGGGTACCTCTCACAGTTCCTAAATATGTGCAAATAATGTACATAGACATATGCATAAATATCAATTTAAAAATAAAAAAACCTGTCTTCAAGAGCTAGAGCTCTGTGTGTGTGTGTGTGTGTGTGTGTGTGTGTGTGTGTGTGTGTGTGTTCCCCTTGCTCCTTCAAGGAGTGTAACACTATTATTTCAGTTTAGTTAATTAATTTTGTCTAAGGCAAATCACTAATTAACACAAACCAATGATGTAGTTTGCTCGTGTGTGCATTTGACTGTGCTACACTTAGTTGCGCTATAAAATAACTAGAAAATCAAAGTATTAGCTGTTCAAGGGGGAATGATTTGGTTTTTTTGTTTTTGTTTTAAATCAGATTTAATGAAGGCCAATTTTTAAAGTGATATGGGGGCATTCTTAAGCAGGAATTATGCTTAAATTGTAGGATGAAGAATTGTTTTTAATAAGAAAATAATTGTGGGGAAGACTGGTCGTTTTAACCATGATGGCTTGATGGACAGATCCTGTGACTAGTCCCCTAGAGCTATATCCTGTACCCTGCATTAAGTACGGGAGATGTATCTGTAGTTAAAGCCTTCCTTAGTAGGCATCTGAACCATCGCACTCCTTCTGTTCTTGGGGGAAGTCGAAATATTTCATGACCAGTTACCCTTATGGGCGTGGTTGCTCATTGGCCTCTGGTCTGTTGGTCACTGGGAGCTCTGTAGAGAGCAAAGCTGCTGTCATCAGTCACCAGGCAGAATTCTGAGGAAGAAACAACTCAAGGCATTGGGAGCAGCAGCCCAGCAGACCTCAGCTAACTCATTTCCATCCAGGAGCACCGGGAGGGAGACAAGCCTGTGTGTACCCTACAAAGGGTGCACTGGGTAGAGCCAGCAGGTGGCAGGCATCCAGAGTGGATACCACATAATCTAGATAATCTAGTCTATCCTTGTCTTTTGTCCACTTGATTTAGAAAGAAAAGCCAGAGCAGAGAAATGACTTCCGCACATGTAATGAATGCAGTTAGAGTCCAGCCAGGATGGCCAGACAGGAATATGCTGAGCAAGCCCTCCTCCCATGGGCTATATCCTTAGCTGCTGAGGGTCGTACGCAACCCAGCTGACATTAGTCTGGAGATGTGGCTGAGGCTGGCCTTGAACTCTTGACCTTCCTGCTTCTACTTTCCAAATACTGGGGTTGTAGGCATGAATTACCATGTAGGAAGTTTTTTAGTGAAAGCAGACAAACGAGAGCTTAAAAAGTGCAAGCTGCAACCCCTCACCAGCTGCACCACTTGGGAAAACAGACCCTCCACCTGTCCTGGACAGCATAGTAGAGTTGACCCGGTAAACAGGGTCATGGATGAGCTAGTCCTGAGGGCTTAAGAGGGGCATAGCTGGTACCACCTCCCTCATTTGTGATGTGTTGGTGGGGATAAGGAAACTATGTCCCCCCTTGCCCCTACTCCCTCCAGCTGGCAAGGGAGCTGACCCTCCCCTTGGCAGCTGCAGCACTCGGGAAAGTGGACCCTGCATGTCGTCTGGGCAGCACAGTACAGCTGACCCTATTGGCAGAGATGTGGGTCAGCAGTTTCGAAGTTGTGAGCGTGGGAGAGCTGTGCCGTGTCATGCGGAGAGATGCCTGCCTCCCCTCCCCGAAATGCCTGGGGCAGATTTATTTATTTTTACATATGAGTGTGTTATCTGCATGTATGCCTTTATGACAGAAGATCCCACTAGATCTAGTGGGCATCGGATCCCAGTAGAGATGGTTATAAGCTACCGTGTGGTTACTGGGAATTGATCTCAGGACCTTTGAAAGTGCAGCCAGTGCTCTTAACCGCTAAGCCATCTCTCTAGCCCTGCATTATCTTTTCTTTTAAAAAAATTTTTTTTGGTTTTTTTGAGGCAGGGTTTCTCTGTATTGTTTTGGAGGCTTTCCTGGAACTTTGTAGACCAGGATGGCCTCGAACTCACAGAGATCCGCTGCCTCTGCCTCCCGAGTGCTGGGATTAAAGGCATGCGCCACCAACACCCAGCTTTTCTTTAAAATTTTATTTTGTCGTTTATTCATCATTTATTTTTATAGATGGGACTGGGAATTGAACTTAGGCCTTGTACATGCTTGGCAAGTGCCCTACAGTGTGCTATATAGTTCCTTTTAAAATAATTACATTGCATTCATTTGTTGTGGGTGGAATGCCTTAGTTTTCTGTGTCTGTGAAAAGACATCATGACCAAAGCAACTCATAAAGAAAAAGCATTAAACTGGAACAAAAGCGTTAAACTGGGGCTGTCTTACAGTTCATGACCTGTGCCCATCACTCATGTCTTACAGTAGCATGGGCAAGGGAGAGATGCCTGCCTCCTCCCCATTTTCCCACCCATGTTTTATTATTTATTTTTTGAAATAAAAAAAAACTTTTATGTGTATGGATGTTTTGCTTACATATATGTCTGTGTACCACACGAGTATAGGGCCTGCAGAGACTAGAAGAGGACTTAGGATATTCTGGAATGGAGTTATGTGGGTGTCATGTGGGTGCTGGGAATTGAAGGTAGGTCTCCTGAAAGAGTACCTCTCCAGTCCTCCCACCAGCGTGTGTGTGTGTGTGTGTGTGTGTGTGTGTGTGTGTGTGTGTGTGTGTGTGTGAATGCACATGTATGTGGAGGTCAGAGAACAATGAAGAACCCCAGATATCTGTCTTTGCCTTCCATCTTGTTTGAACAGTCTCTTGTTTGCCCAAGTGCAACACTCTAGTGGACTTTCCAGGCACCCTTCTCTTTCTGCCTCCCTTCTCGCCCTGGGAATGCTGGGATTACAGACACTGCTGTGTCTGGCTGCATGTAGGTCCTAGGGATCTGAGAGCTGAGGCACCCACACTGGGACAGCAAGTATTTACCCACTGATCCATTTCCCCAACCCAGTTTCTGGTTTGCCAAGACAGAGTCTCATGTAGTCTAGGCTGACCCACCTGTGTAGCTGGGGATTGCCTTGAACTCCTGGTCCTCCTGTCTCCACTTCATAATTGCTGGGGTTACTGGTGTTCTTCACTATGAAGAAAGCTTCCTAATGAAGGCAGATTCGGGGAAGTTCTTTTCAAATGCAGCATAGGTCTCTGCTAAGGAGTGTCATCCTTTTCCCTCATTCTAGGTCTATCCTTGTTTCCAAAGCAGAAGGTGTCATCGGCATTGGTCTCTGCTTTTTTTTTTTTTGTCATATGGTCTATTACAATCACGTCAGTTACTGCGGAACTGACTTCCTTTGCCAAACCTCGGTGGGAAATAATGAAGTCTCTTTAAAAAATAAAATCTCAGAATTCCTTGGTGGTGTTACAACTCCAAGATCCTTGGTTCCAAATACCCTCGTCTATCTTATTGCTTCTCCAAGTGCTGTAACTAAGAGTTGAGGAAATGGTTTCTTTGAGAAACAGGGAATCAGTGCCGTCATGAATACAATGGTGTGCTGTGACTGAGACCCAGTGTCGTGATCCTCAGCCCTCCTGGTTTGGGTATTAGCTGCAGAGCTGGCGCAGAGCACACACACAGCTCAGTTTTCTTTAGGATTGTCCTCTTAGACCAAATGCCTGAGTCTGCCTTCCGCCTTCCCTCCCGCATCTGTTCCTAGGGATCTTTGGACCTGGTCACCCCACAGCTCTTGTCATTCTTTAACTTCCCATCAGAGCCACCCCCTAGCCTGTCTTAAGCAGAGCCAGTCGCTCGTGCTTTTGCTGCAGATGTCAAACCGTATAGAGCTGCCTGAAGTGTAGTGCTGAGCCACAGCGGCCCAGCACTCCCAGCCTTTTAGACTCGCCCAAAGGATTCAGAAAATGAGATAATTGAATGCTGGGGTTGTTTTCATCATTCCACGTGAAAGTTTCCGTTCCATATGGTGGCTGTTAGCCATCTTGGTTTTGACTCCATATCAAGTGTCTGAATTAATATGAAACTGTGGTTCAGAGGGCTCACTTTCTTGACTAGTACCTAGGCTGCCTTCCACTGTGTTTAGGACTGTCTGTCTTGTGCTTATCTATCTATGCAGAACGTACTGCCTGGACATAGCCTCCATTTTATGTGCTCATGAGCACAGTGAGCAGTTGTGACAGTTGGGTTCTTTGGATCCACTAGTCTGAAATTGCTCTTGAGGCTGCGCTAACATGCGTGGCGGTTGGGAGGGCTCATTAACTGCAGTAGAACAAGACTCAGAGCTCCACTCCGTTCAGATTTTAAGTTAGGACTTTCCATGAGGTCCCATAGAGAGACATTATTCATGGGGGCAGGGCTGCTACTTACTGTAAATGAGGAAGCAAGCAGAAATAGAAAACTCTGGGTATACCTCTAATCCCAACAGATCTCTTTTAAGGCTAGCCTAGTAGAGTGAGTTCCAGGATAGCCAGGGCTAAATAGTGAGGCCCTGTCTCCAATCAGGCAAACAAAACAGAAACCCCAGACAAACAAAAGCAGAAAAGCCCAACTTTGTTTTAAGTGTGTTCTTCGGTGAGTGCTGACCGCTGGTGTCACTCTGTTTCAGACCTCTTTGTTGTGCAAAGCTGCCATCCACGCGGGGATCATCGCAGATGAACTAGGTGGCCACATCAGCCTGCTGCAGAGCAAAGGCATCAGTCATTATGAAGGAGTCCTGGCCAACGGTGTACTCTCCCGGCAGTAAGTACTTTGCTTGTGTTCTGAGAGGAGAAAGCCCTGAGGCCATAGTTAATCAACTCCCGGTTTAGAAAGGCCAGCGGGATGTAATGCCAAGTGGTAGTCAGCTGTGAAAATATCTGTGTTGGGGCTGGAAGATGGCTCAGCAATTAAGAGAACTTGTAGCTCTACCAGAGGACCAAAGTTCAGTTCCCACATCGGTAGGTCACAGCTATCCATGGCTTCAGTTCTAGGGTAACTGATGACCTCTTCTGACTACTTCAGGCACGTAAGTGGTGCACGTACATGCATTAAGGGGGCAAAACACTCATATACTATTAAGTTTCAAATGCTGGGCAGACAGCCGATGTGCCTATTTAACATTATCAAAGCTGGATCTGGCTGCCAGGTTCTCCCAGCATCCCTCAGTTCCTACCTATTACAGGGTGTATCTGGCATACCCCACCCTCTACCCTGAACTCTCCCGTCCAGACATTTTGGTTACCCTCCCCCGTTATACCTTTGGTCTCCTGGCTGCTGCTTCTGGTCCTCTCTTCTTCCCTCTCTCCCCACATGGCCCAGCTCAGCCTGGTCATGTCCATTCTGAACTCTCCCAGATGTCCCTGCCTCTGGCCATGCTCTCCCTGGTATCTACAATAAACTTTCTCCTCCACCATGCCTAGGAGCAGCCTTGTCCTTTCCTTTCCTCTTTATTTCTTTTTTAAAATTCATCACTTAAAAAGTAAAGTAAACAAATCCTTAAAGATGTTCAAAGTTTCAGCAGCATTTATGGTCCCTATGTAGAAAATAAATGTAGCAGTAAGCTAGGGGCCTGGTTGTGCCAGCATGTCAGTTAAAACGGCCTGAGCCCTGGTGTGGAGGAGCATTTCCGCTCCCAGCTGAGAATTAGTGCTTTTTTGCTTTCAGGTTTGTATAGCTTCAGTAAATTACTGGCTATCTCCAGTTGTACCTAATACTGAAGAGGACAGGAAACTGAAATAATTTCTTTTATAGAACGAAAGCGTCCTCTCCCACCCTCAAAGATTTCTAGAGACTGTTTCTTGAGGCCTGGCAAAGGCAGCAATCAATCAATCAATCAATAATAGCAAAGACTTTTATTGTGTGCTTCCCGGGGGTGGGTTTGTAAATTGATTTAAACAAAGCTTCACATACATTGGGATTTCCTTAGGCTTCAGGAGACACCAGAGCTGTGTGAATGAATGGGGGCTGCTCCAGAGTGCAGGGTGCCCGCACCTGAGAGGGCAGTGGGGGGGGGGGGGGCAGGAGGTAGATAGTGAGGGGGGGGAGCTCCTGGAGATGCCAGATCCCCTGGCTCTCACTCCCCTCCCCCGGTTCTCCGTCTGTCCCTGGAAATGTTTTCTTATACTACAGTTGTGTTTTGGACAAGTTTACACAGTTTCAGCTCTAGGGTGAGGCTTGGGACAGAAACTGCACTCTCGGCATGCACAAGTGGGCAGTGAATGAGGGCGCTTGGATCTGCACTTGCTCTCTGCTTGGCCGTCTCTAGCGTTATTACTTTACCCTAAACCCTTTGAAACTACTGTTTCTGCCTACCTTGAACACTTGATCCTTCTGCCTCTGCTGCTGCAGTTCTGGGATTACAGTTTTTTCATTGCTGAAGCTGGAACCCAGAGGGCTGTGCATGCTAGATAAGTACTTGACTTGACCTGCCAGCCACTCCCCAGCAGCCCAGACCTCTGCACGTGGAAAGCTCAAGACTGTGTTTCACTAGTCCCGGCCTTGTGCTCCTGGTTTTATGTCAGCTTGCCACAAGCTAAAGTCATATGAGAGGAGGGAACATCAGTTAAGAAAATGCCTCTAGAAGACAGCACTGTAGGCAAGCCTTTGGGGTATTTTCTTAATTAGTAATTGATAGGGGAGAGCCCAATCCATTGTGGGTAGAGCCATCCCTGGGCTGGTGGTTCTGGGTTCTATTAGAAAGCAAGCTTGAGAAAACCACACACACACACACACACACACACACACACACACACACGCACGCACGCACGCACGCACGCAGCACGCACGCACACACACAGACACACACACGCACGCACACACGCATGCACGCACACGCACACAGACAGACACACACGCACGCACACAGACAGACACACACGCACGCACACACACAGACACACACACAGACACACACACGCAGACAGACACGCACGCACGCGCGCACACACACACACACACACACACACACGCACGCACACACACACAGAGAAAGGGAGAGACACAGAGACAGAGACATGGCCTTTTCATCAGCTCCTACCTCCAGGTTCCAGCCGCACTTGAGTTTCTGTCCTTCAGTGATGAACTATGATATGGAAGTGAAAGCCAAATTAACCCTTTCTTCCCAAACTTGCTTTTTGGTCATGGTGTTTCATCACAACATTGGGAACCCTAATAATAAGACAGCCCTCATAAGAGTGTGGACTATCTTGCTTGCTAGAAATCCCATTACAAGGTTGTATGGTGTCCCAGCACATGGGAGGCTGAAGCAGGATTGTGACTGCTCTTCTAGGGGTCCTGGGTTCAATTCCCAGCAACCATACAGTGGCTCACAACCATCTATAATGAGATGTGACGCCCTCTTCTGGCATGTAGGCAAAACATGCAGACAGCATGCTGTATATATAGGATTTTTTTAAAAAGTAGGTTTCATTCTATCAAACCTATGTAGCAGTTAGACATGGTGCATAAATATAATTTCCATGTAGATGTTAAGTAGGTCAGAAGTCATTGAGTCACCTAGAAGTAGAGTTATGCACGTCTTTGGTATGTGTATGATTAGCAACTTGTAGGAAGTTGGCGGCATATCTTATAGTTATTTGAACGAGTTCTCTTGTTTTTGTTTTGGTGGGAGCAGAAAGTCCAGAATTATATCCAGGGCTGTACTTCCTCCTAGCTCTTGTGATTTCCCCCTGATCTTTGTTCTGAGCAGGAGTCCACTGTGTGTTGAGCCAGTCTTCTCTACTTGTTTAGATCCCAAATCTTCAGGGAGCAGCTGTTTTTGTCTGTGATGTTTTGCCCTTGGGGAAGCACCGTACATTCGGTCATTGAACTTCTGTTCCCACACACGAGTGTTTGGTGTTCAGGAAGAAAGCAGAGAAGGAAGCACAGCAGCTGAGGAAGAAGGGGTCCCTAAAGTAAATATCCAGACTCTGCTGGGATTCATCCGGGGTCGGGCCACTTCCTCGACTTGAGGAGACCAGAATGGAATCAGGAAGAAGGGCTGACCTCATCCCAAGGAGGAGGCTCTGACCATCAGAAGGGAAAGCCGTTTCCTTTGTGTTTACCTTCATTGTTCCAGACTGTCTGCCTCTGGAGCCCTGGGGGAGGCTTCTTATTCCTGTAATTTGATGGAATTCGTTCACCTCACTGTGGGTGTCTCAGAACCCTGGCCTCCCCTGGGTGGTAGTTTTTAAGGAGAAGGTTTGTCTACCCTTGGTGTGACCTTGTCCCATTTAGTTAGTTGGATAGTGAGAAATGCACATTAGAGGCCAGCTGACAATGGAGGAGAGCCAGGCAGAGAGCTGTTAGCAGAGCCTTCCTTCATGTCTTCACTCTTTTTTTTTCTTTTCTTTTTTTGGTTTTTTGAGACAGGGTTTCTCTGTGGTTTTGGATGCTGTCTTTGAACTAGCTCTTGTAGACCAGGCTGGTCTCGAACTCACAGAGATCTGCCTGCCTCTGCCTACCAAGTGCTGGGATTAAAGGCATGCGCCACCACCGCCCAGCTATGTCTTCACTTTCTACAAAAATTTCTTACTGCATTTGAAAATTGTGGGTGTTCGTGTTGCAGCACATGGTTGACGTGATCTTTGGGGGACCATATTTCCACTGTAGTTCTTAGTTTTGGAACATTAGGAGAAAGAAAATTGGAATAGCAGATAAAAGAGGGGCTCTTGGTAAACTGTGTGTTCCCCACACTATGTACCTTTCCCAGAGGGTCACAAGAGTGGGTTCTCATCCCAGAATGGAGGTTCCTGTAAAAACTAAAAACAAGGGGGCTTGGAGAGATGGCTCATCAGGCTGCTCTTCCAGAGGTCTTGAGTTCAATTCTCAGCAACCACCCAGTGGCTCACAACCATCTATAGAGGGATCTGATGCCCTCTTCTGGTGTAATGGTATACATGCAGATAGAGCACTAATACACATAATTTTTTTTTTTTAAAGAGACGACCCAAGGACCCAGTTATGTCTGGGCATAAAACCAAAGGACTTTTTTTTTTTTAAACCAACTTTTCATGGAGATAGTCATATGAAATGTCCATCACAGATGAATGGATACAGAAAATGGTACACACAAAAGAGTTTTGTTCAGGATGAACTTGGGGCATTTGCAAGAGAATGGAGATCACCATGTTAAGCAAAAAAAAAAAAAAGCCACACCTGGGAAGATAAACATAACATTTTACTCTCATGTGCAGAATCTAGATTAATATAATATTGGTGTGGTGCATGTCTCTAATACTGGGCTACCAGTTAGCGTGGGCTACCAGTGAGTGCCATCGAGGAAGGCCTGGGCTGTGTAACATGAGCTTAACGATAATAGCAACACAGAAGAAGGGGGATGGGCTCCTGGGTTCTTCTGGGACACAGCTGGGGTGATCTGAGAGAGGGGGCTGCAGTTAAAGAATTGCCTCTGTCAAGTTGGTTTGTGGGCGTGACTGAGGTAACTTCTTGGTTGATGATTGATGTGGGAGTGCCCAGAGTACTGGGTGGTGCCACCCCTGGGCAGGCGGTCCTTTGTTGAGCCAATCAGTAAGCAGCATTCCTTCATGTCCTCATTTCTGCTGTTTTCTGTCTTGGGTTCTCTCGGTGATGGAGTGTGGTCTAAGAATTATAAGATGAAATAAGCCTGTTTCCCTGCTAGATGCTTTCGGCCATGATGTGATGTTTGTCATGGTAATAGAAAACGCTCTAAGATAGATGACTCTTAAGGTTGAGAAGCCATGGAGAGCTTGGAGGGAGGGTGATGGGGATTAAATACAAACAAAGGGACTTCATGTATGTGTGTGAGAATGCCATAGTAGAAACACATTTTGGGCAGTTAACCCATACTATCAGGAAAGGTTGTAAGCGTTTCTGGCGGATCGGGATGGGACAGGTATTCTGGCACTCGGGATTCACAGAATACTGAGTGATACACAGCTTAGCTGGAAAGGTTGCAGTAAGCTTAGCAGCTTACAGCCTTGCCTCAGGGAAAGGCTTCCCAGTGTATCAGCTCTGCTCCAGCAGGAGAGGGTCTTCCAGCTGGGGATGTTTGCCCAGTGTAGCAGTTTTGCGCAGATAGGAGGTTTCCCTGGCGAGGTTGCTGCAGTTCAGCTCTGCTCCCGGAGAGTGGAGAGCTCTGCCAAGGGAAGGTTTCCCTGGCAAAAGTGTTACAGCCCAGCTCATTCTGCTGGCTCTGCTGGCTCTGCTCTGCCCAGGGTTGCCTCTGTTCTGCTGCTGCAAAGATCTTAACCCAAAGTTCATCGAAGGGGTTTATTGGGAGGGAAGAATCCAGAAGAGTGGCTGCCCTCTGCCAGAGTGGCAGAGGACAGCAGGGTAGCAGGAACAGCCACAAGCTGAACAGACACAGGGTTTATATAGGGTTTTCAGGGTGGGGATTGGTCAGATTTCAATGCTGAACTCAGATTGGCTAGAGCTCCTGCTCGAGGATTGATTAGTTTTCTGCACAGGGTTAGGGTCAGATTTGGCTCTGGTTTCAGGGCCAAAGTGTGTTTCTTTCTCTGGTCCTTTTTAGCCCTTTGGCTCCAATTTTAGGGCCAGGGTGCATTTCTTTCACTGACTCTGATTCCAGGGACAAAGTGTGTTCTTTGGCACTGGTTTCAGGGTCAGGGTACATTTCTTTGGTTCTGGTTGCAGGGCCAAAGTGTGTTTCCTTGGCTCTGCTCAGGGTGTGTTTCTTTGACGGGTCCCTTTTCCTTACAAAGGTCATGTCTCAGAGTATGGTCTTTGTCATTCATTTCTTCTAACACCATGGTTTCTGGGTTAGCTTATCCATAAAACACCAATGAAAACAACAGCAGCAAGCTGGCAGGACTGCGAGCCTCACTCATGGGGTGGTGGTGGGTATGTGAACCCTACAGGGCAGCCCTGTGCTCGGCTCCAATATCTGTCAAAGCAACTCACCTGCCCCTGTTGGTCTCCTTTATTTCAGTGGCTCCCTGTCGGAAAAGCGCTTTCTGTTTATCTCCACAGGTAAGGATGCTATTGTTCAGAGGTCTTCTGTGGGAATTTGTCTGCAAAGCCCACAGGTTATGTAGTTCACGAATTTTCTGTTTTGTTTTTGTCTATTTTTCTTATTTTTCCCCCTTTGGTAGTGCTGAGTCTGACCTTTTCTAGGCATGTGACTTACCTCAAGGTAGAGAAAAAGTATCAGGCAGTCAAGATCATCCTGAGGTTTTAGCTACACAAGACCCTACCCTGAAAGAACAGAGTGGTAAACGTGTGTGTATATACACGCATAGTCATAAGCAGTAAACATGTGTGTGTACACACATAGTCATAAGCAGTAGCATATTAATATATTTTTCATTGAACTTTGAATTATGAGTATTTTCTAAATTACTATATATGGATATGCCATTAATTAGCCATTCCCCTCCACAATATTTAAGTTGTTAGATTTTCCTGAAATTTTACTCTTATGGAATGACAGCACTGGAATTTACCTGTGTTTTATATCAATCTAAGCTTTTTTAGCTTTTGCTCATGAAGGATACATTGCTACTTTGGTTGTTGTTTTTTTGAGACAGGGTCTCACTATGTATCCTTAGATGGCATGGAATGAGATATGTAGATCAGACTGGCCTTGAACTCACAAAAATCTGCCTGCCTGCCTTTGCCTGTCCAGTACTGGGATCAAAGGCGTGGACCACCTTGCCAGGCTAACATTTTTACTTCTGATTGTCCTTTATTTTCTTCCCAAGGATCACAAAGAAAGGTACAGAGTGATATCCTCCAATAGTTTACAGTTTCCACAGCCAGGAGCACCTCTTCATTTGAGGCACAAAAAGAATAGGAGAGAAGTTTTCTGTAGCAGAGTAAAATGCTTCTTGAGGACATCCGGCCACATTTCCTCTCCAGAGAAAGAGCTGTGCCACAGCTCTGACAGTGAGAGAGAGCCCTTGGCTCCCCCAGGCTTGGTAACAGTTGCCTGTCGACCCTGACCCAAGCTGTGGACACTGACTCTGAGAGCATCTCTGGGAGCTACATGCAGCTTCCTCCTTTCAGCTGTGTCCTTCTGACTGGGGGATCAACCTGAAGCCAGCAGGAAGCTCCAAGTAAAAGCTGGGAGCATGGAAAGCTACCCTCGGGTGGAGGAACAGTTTTGTTTTTCTAGACTTGGCTCAGAGTTTGCATCATCCCTTTACTTTGTAACACTGTAAAACTTTGACTTTGTAGTTCTATACAGGCTGAGAATAGTCTTTTTCCCTTCTGCAGGAAGCAGTTTTGCTTATTGAGCTTCATTTGGGGTTTTTTTGAAACAGGGTCTATGTGTGTATCCTTGGCTGGCCTGAAACTCACATAGATCCTCTTGCCTCTGCCTCCCGAGTGCTGGGAGTAAAGTTGCGCACCACTGCACTCAGCTCTGAAGCAGTTTAGACCCTGAGTTTGCTTACAGGTGATTTGTGTTGTAACGGGGTGGCTTTCTCCTCTAGGAATGAATATTACAACCGTGGTTATTCCGGCAGTGATCTTCGTCATCCTCCTTCTTCTGGCTGGAATGGGTGTCTTTGCTGTCTTCAGAAAGTATGTGGATTTACACCTTTTCATTTTTTTCTCTAATTACATATGTAACAGTTTATTGGCTAACTTTTCTCATCACCCTGACAAAAGTAACTTAGGGAAGGGAGGGTTTGTTTTGGCTCACATTTTGAGGGTATACAGTCTGCTGTGCTGGGGAAGGCCCCATAGCAAGAGTGTGAAGAAGACGGTCATGTCGCATCTGCAGGCAGGAATCCGAGGTGACTGCTGCTATTCCGCTCTTTCTCCTTTTCATTTCATCTGAGACCTAGCCAATGGAATGGTACCATCCCCAGTTAGGGTGGATCTTCCTGTCTCAGTTAAATCTTTCTGAGCTCAGACAAACCCAAAGGTGTTTTTCTATGGAGTCTAAATCCCATGAAGTTGATAATCCTAACACATTCATAAGCCCCAAAAGTTTACGCCTCTGATAGACATGTGTTAAAGAAACAGCATGACTTCTTTAGAGATGAAATGTTAGTTTATATTTTAAAAGTAAGTTGAGTGCAGATATTGGCATAGAAATATCCAATGCTACTTTCTTTCTTTCTTTCTTTTTTTTCCTCCGAGACAGGGTTTCTCTGTGTAGCTTTGGAGCCTATCCTGGGATTCGCTCTGTAGACCAGGCTGGCCTCGAACTCACAGAGATCTGCCTGCCTCTGCCTCCCAAGTGCTGGGATTAAAGGTGTCCGTTGCCACCAATGCCCAGCCCAATGCTACTATCTAAGCAGTCTCATCACATAGAAACCTTTGATAAAGGCTTCCCACATGAGCACCGCCAGAGTCAACATCTGGGAGCTGACATACTCCTTTTGAAGTTTCCCTCTCTCTTCCATGGAGAGTGTATTGGAAAGAGGAGCTGGGACCTAGGCTCAGCTCCCACCCATGTCACCAAACAGCCCAGTACTGTCTCATATATAGAGCAAAGACCTTCACCATGATGAGTACCTATGTGCCATTTTTATTATTGTAACAAATGTTGGAAGTTGGATTTAAACAAAAGTGGAAAGTATTCTCAAGTTCTTGTTTAAACATCTTTAGAAATCATAAATGTGTTCATTATTATGTTAATGCATTCAACATAACTGATAATGTTAATTGCCTTTAAAGGCACTTATAATTTGTACTTAATAGAACAAAATATGTAAAAGTGATCTTTACAAATTACTTAAGGATTTTAATAGTTTTCTGAGCCATTGAGAAAATCAAATAATAATATATTGATACATATATATCAATAATACATTCTTTCAGTAAAAATATATTTACATATGAATCTATATATACAATCCTATATATGCACATGGCTTTGTAAGCCTATGACAGCTTCTAGCTCATTCTGTCTTCAGAATAGCCTATGAGGTGAGTACTATTCTGATATTCATATATGAAGAGACAAGGTGGACCAGTTGGCTTATGAATACTTAGTTGAACTTTTTGTCTTAATAGGAGGAAGAAAAAAGGAAACCCGTATGTATCAGCAGAGGCTCAGAAAACAGGTTAGTTCAAAACTCCGCCTACAGTTTTATTTATGGTAAAGGGGCAAGGTCTGCTAATGCAGGGCATTTGTAGGACTCCGTGGGAGAACACTTGTCTAGCATGTGCAAGGTCCTGGATTCCGTACCCAGTAAGCCCCTTTGTCTGTGGGCAATATGTTCCAAGACACAGTAGTTGCTCAAAACTGTAGATAGAACTAAATATATAGAGCAAGTTTTTGCATGCATAGCTCCGATAAAGTGTAGTTTATATGTTAGATAGTGAGAGATTAACAAACAGCTAAATAACAGAATAGACAGTTATACTGAAATAGAACGGCCAGTATCACCATTTTGCTTCGAGACTAAACGCGAGTGGTTTAGTTTCTTTCCCTGTTGCTGTGATAAATACTCTGAAAAAAGCAACTTAAGCACTAGGAGTTGTTTCCATTGTGGTGAGGAGTAGAGACAGTAGGAACTTAAAGTAAACTGGTCACGTTGCGTACATGATGGGAAAACGCAGATGAATGAATGCAAGCTGCTGCCCAGTTCTCCCTCTCCATTTGCAGTTCAAGATCCCAGGCAGGGAATGGTCCCATCATGTTGGGTGGGCATTTCCACCTTAGTTATACAGTCAAGATAATCTTTCTACCAGATGACCATTTTCCACATGAATCTAGTTCAGCATCCCAGGCAGGGAAGGGTCCCATCATGTTGGGTGGGCATTTCCACCTTAGTTATACAGTCAAGATAATCCTCCTACCAGATGACCATTTTCCACATGAATCTAGATTCTGTCAAGTTGACCATCACAGGAGGGTAACACAGAGAGAGTAGATAAACCAGGCAGAAGTGTGGTTCACATTCCAGGCAGCACCGTTCAAGATTTTGATTTTCTATTTGATACCTTTGATACATATATATTAAAGGTAAGTTCTGTAACCTTTAAATTAGCAAAGCTACAATGAAGAAATTTACTGTGTCTAGTCTATATTCTACTTCAGAATGTTCATGCCATCCTGTCTGTGTTTAGCATGAACCCCATCCCATTTAAAGTCTTCATTTGTGTGTGTATGTATGGAAAATTAGAATACTGCACTGTCTGTCATGAAGCAGTGACACGGCAATTAAAAAAATACAGGCATAAAGCATTTTCAGACCTCTTTTTTGCACCATGTTGATTAAACTATGGTAGACAAGAACTCTACCACTGAACTAATCCCCCTGATCTCTTTTCACTTTTTATTTTAGATAGGGTCTCACTATGTTTCCTAGGCCAGTCTTAAACTCACTGTAACTCAGGCAGGCCTTGAACCTTTTTCCTTCCTGCCTGAGCCTCCTAAGTAGCTTAAGATTATAGGACTGCCCAAATAGACCTGGCATTATCCTGGATTTCTTAGACCACAGCTAGCTTATTGCTGTGTCTGCCTTTTGTTTCTTGCATTGGTAGTTTTCTGTGTCCTTATGACAGTGTGTCAATATGTAGCCCAGATCTACATTGAATTCACTATAAAGCTTGAGCTGGCCTGGCGCTTCCAGTAATCCTCATGCCCTGGGATCACAGGTGGGTACCACTGCTCTGTGTCTTAAGAATTCTCCAGAACAAATACATGATCCCTGCCTGATCCGTTCCCAGAAAATACAATGGAGGCCTGAAGATGCTGAGAAGAGGCCAAGTCTAAACAACAGCTGTGTTGTCTCCTGGGATATGAGTCTTAAGTGGATGATGGAAAATTGGGTCCAGATGATTCTAGAACTTGGAGGCTACACCCATTTTTTTTTAAAAGTATATGGGTGTTTTGCCTGTCTGTATGTATGTCTGTGTAATATGCCCATGCCTGGTGCCCATGGAGTCCAGAAGAGGCTGTTGAATCCCCTGGGACTGGAGTTACAGATGGTTGTGAGCTGCCACGTGGGTGCTAGCAATTAACACCACCAGTGGGTGGTGCACACCTTGAATCCTAGCACTCAGGAGACAGAAGCAGATGGATCTCTGTGAGTTCAAACCTGATCTACATAATGAGACCCAGGACAGCTAAGGCTATGTAAGGAGACCCTATTTCAATAAACAAACAAACAAACAAGTGAGCATACCATGAGCAGGAAATGTATATGTTAAAGGGTTTGTCTCATGCTAGGCTCAGCCCACACAACTGAAGAGCTATGGCTACGGGTTCATCTGCATCGTGCACGAGACTGACTTCTGACACATGGAGGAATACAAAAATGTGAACTACATGTGATGTATTGCTTCATATTCTCTTTATTTCAGGCTGTTGGAAGCAGATTAAATATCCCTTTGCTAGGCATCAGTCGACCGAATTTACCATCAGCTACGACAATGAAAAGGAGATAACCCAAAAGTTGGATCTTATCACTAGTGATATGGCAGGTGGGTGGCCTACCCCAGGACCACACTCTTAGGAGGTTCTGCTTGTGGGGACAGGAAGCAGGAGAGCGCCAAGGCGAAGGTCCTTTATTGGAGCAGACGTGTGCCTCTGTTTTCCTGCACTCCGCACAGAATTTCAAGCTGACACTAAATCCCTTCAGCTGAGTCGAGCACACCTGCAGGGTTTATGGCGACACAAACGGTGAAAGGCCCGCAGCACTGCTATTCTCTGCAAGCTCTTGGCCCATGTTTGCTGCCCAGATTTTTATTACAGTCCTGGGAAAGAGGGTCAGGAAAGACTAACTGAATGATGAATTAATCCATCTCTCCTGCCTCTGAGCAGGAGGAGGATACATCAAGGGACCTGTCAGTCAGAATGGTCAGTGTCTCTATGTCCTCTCTTCCAATTTGATTTCTTGACTGTTAATCTTCTTCAGTTTGCCCTCAAAGTGACCTTAGACTGCTAGTGTGTGGATTCTGAGTGAGACTTCCACAGCCCCCATGATCTGACAGAGGGTTAACACAGCCCATCCTAGGACAGTTTCAAGTCCTGACTTGGGTGCTGATTACTATGTGAGTTGAGAGGTTACTTGGTTTTCTGCTGCTTTTTTCCCTGTAGTAATGTGATGACAGTCCTACCTCATTTCTAAAACAACTTCAGTTATTTCACTGTCTTTGAAGAGTCTTGGCACCAAGTTAGGGCTCTTTCATTATCTGGGTGCTCATCACTAAGCCCAAACTGCTTAACTCTTAGTTCCATTAAAACCACCCCATGTCCTTTCATTCCCCTGCCACATCCAACTGTCTCCACAGTTGTTCTGCTCCTCTGGATTAGTCAGGGTTCTCTAGAATAACAGAACCTATAGAATAAGTCTGTGTGTGTGTGTGTGAGAGAGAGAGAGAGAGAGAGAGAGAGAGAGAGAGAGAGAGAGAGAGAGAGAGAGAGAGAGAGAGAGAGTGAGTGTGTGTGTATGTGTAGGAAAAGGACTTGTTAGAATAGCTTACTTGGCTGTGATCAAGCTGGTCCATCAATGGCTGTCTATCAATGGAAAGGCCATGAGGGTGGCTGTCTCAGCTGGCTATCAGTATGCTCCAGAATCCCAAAGAAGTAGGCTCTAATGCCAGCAACGGAGTGGACTTGCTATCAAGAGCAAGCTGGCAAAGACAGAGCCAAGTTTCCTTCTCCCATCTCCTTAATAATAGGCTGCCAGCAGAAAGTGTGGCCCAGCTTAAAGGTGGATTTTCCCACCTCAAAGATCCAGGTTAAAGTGGGTCTTCACACTTCAAATGATTTCATTTAATTAAGAAAAAAAATCCCTCACAGGTGTGCCCAGCCATTTGGTTTTTACCAATAATAGATATAGTCAAGCTGGCAGAAAGAGTGGCATCACACGCTTTGTGTGTGTGTGTGTTGGGGGGGGCGTTGTCTACACCTCCAAACTTTCCAAAGGCCAGTTTGGAAGTCAATGGGCTCAATGACCAACACCTATAATGCCAGCACCTGTGAGGTATCCCAGGAGGGGCTTGAGTTCAAGGCTGTCCTCCACTATGTAACAAGTTAAAAAACCAACCTGGACTACATGAGACCCCACCTCAAATAAATGAGTAAAGCTGACCCTTAAACTGGGCATGAAGTTGCACACCTGTAATCCCAGCACACCCGAGGCTGAGGCAAGAGGATCACGAGTTCAAGTCTAGTCAGGGTTACATAACAAGACCCTGTCAATAAATAAGTGAATGCCTCCCCTCTATAAAACAGTTTCCCCCTAACCGAATGTTTCCTGTCTCTAAGGTTCGCTGGCCCTTTGCGGCTTCCTGAAACCGGCAGTATGGGGCTTACGTCCCAGCTGCAGCATCTGACTTGCATTTCATATTTCCATGGAACCTCAGACACTTTAGTCACCCAGTGGAGAGTTGCGTGGAAGGGGAAGTATACTCTGCCACCCCCTGACTCGCCCTCCTGCTGGCCGGTGCACTAATGATGCTCCTTTGGTTTCAGATTACCAGCAGCCTCTCATGATTGGCACCGGAACAGTCACGAGAAAGGGTTCTACCTTCCGGCCCATGGACACAGACACCGAGGAGGCCAAGGTGAATACTGAGGCCAGTGGCCACTATGACTGTCCTCACCGCCTGGGCCGCCATGAGTATGCACTGCCCTTGACGCACTCGGAACCGGAGTATGCCACACCCATCGTGGAGCGGCACCTGCTGCGAGCGCACACTTTCTCCACGCAGGACGGCTACCGAGTCCCCGGGCCCAGGCCCACTCACAAACACTCCCTTTCCTCCGGAGGGTATCCCCTCGCTGCAGGGGCCTCCCAGAGCCAAGGCTATCAGAAGCCAGCAAGCCCCAAGCCTGTGGGTGGCGGCTATGACAAGCCTGCTGCCAGTAGCTTCTTAGACAGCAGAGACCCCTCCCCTCAGTTGCAAATGACTCCTGGGGTGAATGATGGTTATTTAGCACCCAGAAACGGTCTTGCACCCCTCAACCAGATGGCCATGACTGCTCTTTTGTGAACCCAATGTGAAAAAACCTGCTGTGGTACTGAGCGTGCTCTGCGGCGAGTCACTGGAAGAAGTGCGCACATGCGTGTGTGAGTCTTCAGGATCCTAGAGATAACCTCACTTAACTGTTTACAGATCTGTGCAGCGGATTTTGTTCCGACCCTTCCGCAGAGCCGCTTGGTTTCTGTCGTGCTAGAACAAGACTTTTTCTCGTTGCTAACTGTGATGCTGTGCTGTAAAATGTGCAATTTGTACAGTCGTATTTAACATGAATTAAAGTAAGGAAGTTTGTGGTGTTTGTTTTCTACACAGGGGTTAAGCAGAAAACTCGGAATTTGCAGAGATGTGATAGTATATCTCCATGTTTCTCAGAGTGTTTCATTATCTGACACTGTTAGCAGGTCTGTTTAAAAAACAGAACATACAAACAAAAAACCCATCTGGTTGCGGTTGCTCGTTTCCTTTTTGAGAAACTAAAAGCATTTTTTTTAAACATTCTTTCTCCTGGAAGAAATGAAATTACTTGAAATATGAAAAGCACACGGGGTAGGTGATCGTTAGCTCTAGCAGCGGCAAACACATCACCTCAGCAGCTGCTGCCCGCTTCCTCGGGCTCTTCTTGAGAGTGAGGGCAGCCCAGTGTCCTGGGCCTGTGTGGGACCCAGCTGCACCAGGCTGGACCTCATTCTCTAAGGAAAGGGCCTGGCCTTATTGCAGTGTTCACGAGCAAATCTGCCTTTCCAGGGTGCTGAGATCAAGGCAATCCACGCTTTCCTTCCACAGCTTGTAATGAAGGTAGCAGAGCAATTGTAGCTCGGGGGATAGTCAGGTAGTCCTAAACCTCAGATTACAAATGTCGCTGAGCTCAGAAGGCCCACTTCTCACAACATTCTCCAGAAATGGTGCATGTGGGCGACTTCCGTTTTCCCTGGAAAACAAACAAGCCGACGTTATTTGAAACGTGTTCTTACGCGTGTCTAAGCAGAGCTTTTCCAGTGGAGAGCTGGTAACCGAATTGGTGGTGTAAAAGCTGTTTTCTCCTAAATATGTGATTATACTTAGAGTAGCCCAGGGCTCGGCTGTACCTTATGTTCGGTGTTGTTTCCCCTGAGTTTGCTTTGTGAATTAACTGGGGGATTTAACCTCTTTTGCCAAAGAGGAAAAACTGTGTGTCTTGTTTGTTAATAGAAAATATGGACCAAAAAAAAAAAAACCCAGAAAACAATCCTTTCTTTAAAAATTGTAACCCTATTTGTGTGATTGTCATTTTCTATCAATTATATCTGTGTTAAAATAGGGTGCTGAAAGGTCATGACAGACTGTTTGCTTATAGTGGAGGGTAAACCATTTACTTTATGGAGTTTACATGATTTTGTGTGTATACTAATTGTAATAAACTATGCCAAATCAGAGAGCCCCTGAACTCTCACTGGGCTCCTGTTTGCCGGGCTAGGGAGAGGCTCACCTTGTAACTGAATTCCCATAATGTAGTTTGCAACTTTTTTTTTTTTTTTTGTAGTTTTTCGAGACAGGGTTTCTCTGTATTGTTTTGGAGCCTGTCCTGGAGCTTGCTCGGTAGACCAGGCTTGGTCTCGAACTCCCAGAGATCCACCTGCCTCTGAATTCAGGCCCAGGATGACTGTCAATTCTCAGTGTAACCTTGATGACCTTGGATTCCCGATCCTCCTGCCTTTGCCTCTCAAGTGCTGGAATTACAGATGTGCACACTCACATCTGGTTTTCCTTGTGGTCTTTTAGAGGCTTTAGTCACACTCTCAAGTTAAATAATTAACAATTAGAGCATCTAATTCTCGGTGCCGGTCACCTTGGTAATGATTGCCTTTGTAGAGACTGTGATTTAAACTGTGCCAGGGACAGCTTATGATGTCAAAGAGCCAGAGCGTCTGTAGTCCAGTCACACTAATGCTGCCACTTTAGGACATGCATTCCATGAAGAGCCATGAGCATTGTTCGCAGGCACAACCCCCAGCTGACTTGTACTGGCCTCCATTCACCCATTTTGCTCACTGCATAAATCCTCTACATTGAACTTCTGTATTTTCATTTGTAGAGTTTTTGTGCAGGTATAGTCTGTATTTAATAGTCCACCCAGCCCCTCTCCTTTTTCATTTTTCCATTTCACATACACGGGCTTCATTTAAAATCAAAATTATGTGAACACAATATCTACAGACATCAGTCATAGTGGCACATGCCTGTTTTGCTTTGTGAGACATGGTTTCACAAGCCCTTTAGCTCTGGCTGTCCTGGAATTCAATCTGTAGAACAGGCTGACCTCGAACTCATAGAAATCTGCCTCTCTGTCCCATGGCACATGGCACTTTGAAGGCAGAGGCAGGCCTGGCCTACAAAGTGAGTTCCAGGTCAGCCAGGACCCTGTCTCGAAAAACAAACAAATAAAAGCTGGGGACCACAGATGAAATAAGACATGCCAATTCCCAGCACCCACGTGACAGTTCACAGCTGACACCCTCACACAGACATCCATGTAGGCAAAACACCAATGCACATAAAATAAAAATAAATCATTAAAAATGCCATATTTATCAGAGACTGTCTTAATTTGCTTACTATCCCATTCATTCATTCACTAAATTGGGGGGGCAGATTGGACTCCAGAAGCTCCCCTTCAGCCAGACTGCCTCATGAATTCAACTTGAGTTTACCAGGCTGTGAGTGACAGTGTCCTCAATGAGAGGGCAGATGGTACAATGGGAAGTGGATAGGGAGAGGACACTGTTACTCATAGCTCTCTAGTAAGGGTTTGGTACCCACAGGGAGAGGACACTGTCACTCATAGCTCTCTAGTAAGGGTTTGGTACCCACAGGGAGAGGACACTGTCACTCATAGCTCTCTAGTAAGGGTTTGGTACCCATAGGGAGAGGATACAGTCACTCATAGCTCTCTGTTAAGGGTTTGGTACCCATCTGGTAGGTCTGATGATCGAGAGATGATTAGATCTTCTCACTAGATTCATCCCTTAATGGAATTATAACTGATAACATCATAGGAGGTAACGGACACAAGGAGGTAGGCTAAGATTAGAGAAGGGAAGTCTCCTGGGACATGCCCAGTAGAGGATTTATTTTGCTTCTTCCTATGTTGTCTCCTTCCTGGCTGTTCGGCTCAACTGAGCAGTCTCCTCTGCTGAGGACTCTCGGGCTTCGCTTCATCTCAGACCCAAAGCTTTGGAGCCAACAACCTTGGACTGAAACCCTGAGCAGAAATAAGTCCTTTAAGCATGGTTTCCACTCACAAGTTTTTCACTGTGCTGAGTAAAGCTGGTTCACACAGGTCTAGACCCTGGTCTGCCATGGAGGTAAGAAATCCTTGCCTGCATGTATAGCCCTGAGCTGGTTTCCTTATGACAAAGTGCTGTTAATGTTTTTTGTTTTTTCCTCCAGAGGCATTGCTAGGCATTGGACAGCAGATTCCTCGGAACTGAAGCGTTCCCTCCTGGCCATGTGTTGAGGGAGCTGAGGGAGGCAGCATGTCACTACAGTTACGCTTGGCTTTCTCGCATATGCTATCTCCAACCAAAGCCCCAATCTCTGCCCCCGAAATTTAGTAATTGGGATTTATCTTTGCTCAGCCTGCACAATGTCCCCCTCACCCCACTGGCCTCATTGTCTAACTCTGAATCTAAGACAACTTTGAGGGTTTCTGGTTGTCGTCTATGGATATCAAGTTGTGGCTTAATAGCAAAACCTTTACATGGAACATTTCGGGGAGAGAAAAAGAACTGTTCCACTGGCCTGAAAAGTACCCAACTGTACTTGGCCAATTAAACAAGGAGTTAAGTGACGTCCCGATATAGGAAATCTATATGCACAAAAGGCAAAGTTCTACTTTAGGGAATAGAACTCCCATACTTGCTCATCTAAGCAATTAAGTCAGTGACAACAGAGTAACCAAGCTTTTTAAAGCAGTGGCTGTAGCTTCTACATTAATCTTGGGACAACATGGAAGTTCGGACATCACACCAATTCCAGACAACATTGAAAGTCATCAGACAGTGAACCTAAGTCCAATGCCCAGAACCCATGTAAGTGTGGAGGGAGACCAAAGTGACTCGACAAAGTCATCCCGTGGCTTGCACACATATCTATGGCATGTGCAACCCTATACACACGATAATGGTAAGAATAATAAATAAGTGTATTTTCATTAGCTTAAAGACATGCCTCTATAGCTTCGAGGTTGATGGCTCATAGGTAATAGCAGTTTGATAGAAAACTCATTTAAAAGCAGAACACAACAGTCAGTTGCCTTGTTACCTTAAAGGAAATGCACACACTTCTCAAAACTCTGTCCCTAACATAGAGCTCATTGCCCATATTCAGGCCTTACAATTAGAAGAAGAAAAAAAAATCTTAAACATCCACACCGACTCCAAGAACAGGTATCTGCCCATCTGGAAAGGGAGCGGACTGTTGATGGCTGAAATCTCCCAGTGAAATAATAGGTTTAATCTTCCAGCGTTTGAGGCAATACAACTCCCTATACAGGAAGCAGTGACTCACTGGGGGGAAATCAACGGGGCAGATCCATGAGGAGGAGCCAAGGGACTAATGAGGCTGATATGATTGAGAAGTTTGCAGGACGACCCCAAGATCTCATGGAAAGTACTACACAACTACATAAATGTATGGCCTTGGTCCCAGACCCTCCTCATGTCATCAAAATGCCCAAAGACCACCTCCTCAGAAGTACAGGAGATGCAGCATGGATCACTGGCCATAAATGACCATGCTCTGTAAAGATGAGCAATGAAAGCGTACTAAACACAGGGGATAACCTACTGTGGAAGGAACGCCTAGGACCAGACATGAGCCACCCTCGAAGGAAAGGTTCTTCATAGAATTTTGAAAATGCTGTTCAAAATGGATAAATTTTCATATAAAACAACCCCTTTCCAGTGTCTCAACTTAAATTTATTGTTTGTCTTATGTGCATGAGTGTTTTGCCTACATTTATGTTTTTGTATCACATGCACACAGTGCCTACATAGGTCAAACGAAGAAGTTGGAATCTGGGACTGGAGTTACAGACTATTGTGCCCTACCCCTCAACTGTGGGTTTTTTGTTTGTTTTTTGTGAGACAGGGTCTCTCCAGGTAGCCCTGGCTGTCCTGGATTCTCTATGTAGACAAGGCTGGCCTCAAAGTCACAGAGATGTAGCTGCCTGCCCCTGCTTCCTGTGTGCTGGGATTAGAGGCATGTACCACTATGCCTGGCTAGCTCCTCAACTTGTAAAGCCTGTCCAGTATTAGAAACCTCTACGTAGAAAGAATGTCAACTGAACTTTACCTCCAAACCTTGACAGCTAGGTACACATGCTCACAGGGTTTACAGACAAGTTCATAGGATAGAGGCAAGCCTCCCTCACTGTAACAGGAAAGGCCATAAAAGTACCTAATGTCTGCTAAAATTATCCCTGTATTAGGGTTCCCTAAATCTCCCCAAAGTCATACAGGGCCTTCTTTTGTTGCGAAGGTAACTTGAACCCTCTGATTTATCTTAAAATTAATGACAAGCTATATTCCACCTGCCATCCCCAGCCCTTAGGAAAGATAGAAGTATGCTAGACAGGGTTGTGCACATCTTTTAATCTCAGCATTTGGGAGGCAGAGGCTGATGGGTCTGAGTTTGAGGCCAACCTGGTCTATAGAGCAACTTCCAGGTGAGCTAGGGCTACACAGAGAAACCCTGTCTCGAAAAACAAAACAACAACCAAAGCAAAGCAACAAAAAATCCTTTTTATATTATTTTTGTTTTATCGGGACCCAGATGTACCCACAGGATGTCTTCCCACTCTCTATGTAGTTGAGGATAACCTTGAACTTGTGATCCACTTGCCTCTATCTCCTATGTTAGGCCATCCTACCTTGAAGTGTGTTTTCATTTGTTGCCACTGGAATGACAGCTCCCTCACATCTGCCATTACCAGCTCTAATGATCAATGCTAAATGATAGTGCCCCTGGCTTTCACAAAGGCCCATCTGACTTGGCTGGAAGGCTTATCTTCAAACCACATTTCTGAAATACAATTCTTAAAACAAACAAAACAAAACAAAAACAAAAAAACCAAAGAACCATTGCTTCGTGTGCTAACTTAAAAACTTTACCCAGTGCGGGGCTGGAGAGATGGCTCCGACATTAAGAGCATTGGCTGCTCTTGCAGTGGTCATGAGTTCAATTCCCAGCAACCACATGGTGGTTCACAACCATCTGCAGGGATATATGCAGGCAGAACACTGTATACATAATAAATAAGTAAACAAACAAACAAATAAAACTTTACTCAGTGCAGGGGGTAACAGCACTTGCTATCAAGCCTGAAAACCGGAGTTCAAACCCCAGGACCCACATGATGGAAGGAGAGAGCAGAGAGCAGACTCCTTGCACGTGATTCTGCAGCCTGCATACATGCACCATGTCTCTTCTCTCACAAAATTAGTTCCTGGGCAGTCCAGCCGGGAACAAAACATTTTAATATATGAGCCTGTGGGGGCAGCTCACATTTAAGCCACTATAGTTGCAGGTAGGAATCTTTTTGCTTGCTTGTTCTTTTGTTTTGTTTTGGTTTTTGAGACAGGGTTTCTCTGTTTTGCTTTGGAGGCTGTCCTGGAACTCCCTCTGTAGACCAGGCTCGCCTCGAACCCACAGAGATCCACCTGCCTCTGCCTCTTGAATGCTGGGATTGTATGGTTCCAGCTATTCTGGAACTTGTAGACTAAGCTGGTCTCAAACTCACAAAGAAGTGCTTGCCCCTGCCTCCCAAGTTCTGGTAATAATAGCCTACATCGGCACACACAGCCTCTAGAGTTCTCTCTAGATGATGATTTCTTTTCCCATTACATTTCTTCTCTACACATTAGCTCATTCTGACAAAAGAAAGGAGTTTGTTTCAAGGCAGCATGTCTTCAGTGTGGCCTCACTCTGTAGAACAGGGTGGGTGAGTGGACCCTTCTGATGAACTCTCCACAGCTAAGCCTGAACTAGCAGGCGAGCACAGAAAAGCAGAGCTTTCCTGTGGTCTGAGGATCCCACATATGACCAGACACGAATAGACGATTCTGATTGCATAGGTGCCAGGCACTGCATCATATGGGGGGGACAGATTGCATTCAGTCTTATAATTATGTCTCCAAGACATTTCTGGTTCTGGGGTTACAGACAAGCCCTGCACTCTTTCCTGGTTTGGGGTTTGGATACAGAGTCTCATAGAGGCAGCTGACACGGAATTCATCATGTTGCTGAGGCTGCTCCTGGACCCTTGAGCTTTCTGCCTCTATTTCATCACCTTACAGCCCTCAATCAACGTTTTTAAAAAACGAAAACGGTTCCAAACCTAGGCTCAGTCCTTGAACCACTTAGGAAAAATGAAAATAATATAAATGAAACACAACACCAATAGTCTTTGATTTCATCTCTAGTTTCCCTTTCTCTCTTCATGGCGTATTAAAGAATGAAGAGAGGTTTTTGAGTTACAGCTGATACTGTGTGATCCTGGACAAATGACATAACTTCTCCAAACTTCAATTTATCCATCCTCATAATGACTGTAGTTTACTTAATGATCCTCAAAAAAGCCTTCTAGCCCTGTAGGTAAAATGCAGTTTTTGGAATCTCCTGCCCCCTACTGGCACTTTCCAAAATTGCACCTACCTTTCTAAACTATCAAGTCGTTTTAGTGTCTATTTTACATTTACCCAAGTTTTTTGTTTTTGTTTTTTTTCTTCCAAGACAGGGTTTCTCTGTATTGTTTTGGAGGCTGTCCTGGAACTCGTTCTGTAGACTAGGCTGGTCTCGAACTCACAGAGATTCGCCTGCCTCTGCTTCCCGAGGGCTGGGATTAAAGGAGGGTGCCACCAACACCCAGTCTACCCACGTTTTCTTGATACAGAACATTCACCTATATTCCACATTAGAAACTACGGGTCTTTCTTTACCAAACACAAAAAAATACAGCTTTAACTTAAGAGTTAAAGCAACTGGCCGGGTGTTGGTGGCACATGCCTTTAATCCCAGCACTCGGGAGGCAGAGGCAGGCAGACTCTCTGTGAGTTCGAGGCCAGCCTGGTCTACAGAGCAAGTTTCAGGACAGTCTCCAAAAATAGTACAGAGAAACCGTGTCTCGAAAAACAAAAACAAAAAGTTAAAGCAAAGCTTTGCTATTCAAATCTTGATTTCTTTTGATGTTGTGTTGCTATTATTCACTATCATGAATTTTTATAATTTTCTTGTGGTCCTACCAATTTTCATTAACTGTATGTATTAAAATTTATTATTTTATTAGTGTGTGTGTGTGGTCTGTGGCATGACTCTTTTTTTTATTTTTGGTTTTTCGAGACAGGGTTTCTCTGTATTGTTTTGGAGCCTGTCCTGGAAGTGGCATGACTTTTGTATGTCTTCCTTCACTGTGGGTTCCCGGGATTGAACTTCAGTCAAGCTTGAGGGCAGTACTGAGCCATCCTATCCCCTTCCTTTACACATATTTTGAGGCTATTTTTAAATAGGCATATACAATGTGTGGTGGTTTGAATAACGGCCCCCATAGGCTAACGCATTTAATACTTAGTGCCATTGGTGGAACTGTTTGGGAAGGATTAGGTGTGTCACTAGGGGCTTCCAGAGTCCATTCATTCCCAATCAGCTTCTCATGCTTGTTGATCAATCAGCTACTGTTGTTCCAGCACGATGCATGCCTGATGCCATGCTCTGCCATGCTGACATGAAAGCTGAAAATGTAAGCCCCAAATAAACTCTTCTGAAAATGTAAGCCCCAAATAAACTCTTCTGAAAATGTAAGCCCCAAATAAACTCTTCTGAAAATGTAAGCCCCAAATAATAAACTCTTCTGAAAATGTAAGCCCCAAATAAACTCTTCTGAAAATGTAAGCCCCAAATAAACTCTTCTGAAAATGTAAGCCCCAAATAAACTCTTCTGAAAATGTAAGCCCCAAATAAACTCTTCTGAAAATGTAAGCCCCAAATAAACTCTTCTGAAAATGTAAGCCCCAAATAAACTCTTCTGAAAATGTAAGCCCCAAATAAACTCTTCTGAAAATGTAAGCCCCAAATAAACTCTTCTGAAAATGTAAGCCCCAAATAAACTCTTCTGAAAATGTAAGCCCCAAATAAACTCTTCTGAAAATGTAAGCCCCAAATAAACTCTTCTGAAAATGTAAGCCCCAAATAAACTCTTCTGAAAATGTAAGCCCCAAATAAACTCTTCTGAAAATGTAAGCCCCAAATAAACTCTTCTGAAAATGTAAGCCCCAAATAAACTCTTCTGAAAATGTAAGCCCCAAATAAACTCTTCTGAAAATGTAAGCCCCAAATAAACTCTTCTGAAAATGTAAGCCCCAAATAAACTCTTCTGAAAATGTAAGCCCCAAATAAACTCTTCTGAAAATGTAAGCCCCAAATAAACTCTTCTGAAAATGTAAGCCCCAAATAAACTCTTCTGAAAATGTAAGCCCCAAATAAACTCTTCTGAAAATGTAAGCCCCAAATAAACTCTTCTGAAAATGTAAGCCCCAAATAAACTCTTCTGAAAATGTGAGCCCCAAATAAACTCTTCTGAAAATGTAAGCCCCAAATAAACTCTTCTGAAAATGTAAGCCCCAAATAAACTCTTCTGAAAATGTAAGCCCCAAATAAACTCTTCTGAAAATGTAAGCCCCAAATAAACTCTTCTGAAAATGTAAGCCCCAAATAAACTCTTCTGAAAATGTAAGCCCCAAATAAACTCTTCTGAAAATGTAAGCCCCAAATAAACTCTTCTGAAAATGTAAGCCCCAAATAAACTCTTCTGAAAATGTAAGCCCCAAATAAACTCTTCTGAAAATGTAAGCCCCAAATAAACTCTTCTGAAAATGTAAGCCCCAAATAAACTCTTCTGAAAATGTAAGCCCCAAATAAACTCTTCTGAAAATGTAAGCCCCAAATAAACTCTTCTGAAAATGTAAGCCCCAAATAAACTCTTCTGAAAATGTAAGCCCCAAATAAACTCTTCTGAAAATGTAAGCCCCAAATAAACTCTTCTGAAAATGTAAGCCCCAAATAAACTCTTCTGAAAATGTAAGCCCCAAATAAACTCTTCTGAAAATGTAAGCCCCAAATAAACTCTTCTGAAAATGTAAGCCCCAAATAAACTCTTCTGAAAATGTAAGCCCCAAATAAACTCTTCTGAAAATGTAAGCCCCAAATAAACTCTTCTGAAAATGTAAGCCCCAAATAAACTCTTCTGAAAATGTGAGCCCCAAATAAACTCTTCTGAAAATGTAAGCCCCAAATAAACTCTTCTGAAAATGTAAGCCCCAAATAAACTCTTCTGAAAATGTGAGCCCCAAATAAACTCTTCTGCTTAGTTGCCTTGGTCATGGCGTCTTACCACAGCAACAGGAAAATAAGTCACAAGGTTAAAATTATTTCAAAATTGTGGTAAAGTGCAAAAACATTTCTGTCCCAAATGCTTTCTGTCTTAATCCATTTTGTACTAACATCATCAGCTTTTGGGGGACAAAATTATGCACAGTGTATCTTCTCTTTTCCCTGATGTGTTTTGTCTCCTTGTGGTTAAGTATGCTCTTCCTAAAAATCGTATTCCAAAGCAAATCAATGTCCCCTCCCTGCAACTAGGATTCCTTCTTATATTCCTTGACCACATCCTCTTATCATGCCAGCCTTGAAGTTCTCCATTGGCTCTTGGTAGAATATTCTAATTGTAACACTAGGTAATGGGGGAAGTAGGGTCTCACTCTGCATAGGCTGTGCTATACTGGGACTCACTAGGTATCTTCCCTCCTGCCTTCCAAGTGATGAGCTCATAGGAGCATGCCACCATGTCTGTAGCTTTGGAGCATGTCCTGGAACTTGCTCTGCAGACCAGGCTGGTCTTGAACTCAGAGATTCACCTGCCTCTGTCTTCCAAGTGCTGGGATTAAAGGCGTGCCCCACCACTGCTATTCTAACACTTCTTGTTGTGTAGTTTTCTCTTACACTGAGTAGCTCAGTTGAGCCTTGTTAGGCCTTAACCCCAGTTATATGCTAGGCAGAAAAGTAAGTGGCGCTGCTACTGTCTCAGGGTATGGGGTGGTGGTATGAGGTTTAATAGCAAAAGTAGGCTACCTTTACAAGATCTGTCAATCCCAGCCACCATCCCAGGGGCCATCCATCCAAATGATTCTATGTATTTCAAGGTTCCAGGTTTCCTCACTCGCTTTAGGACTAGATGGCCTGTGGAAGCACAACTTAATGCCCTTGCTCAGTCCTCTCACTGTGGGAGGCTTCCTGGGAACTTCCCCTTAGAGGATGAGCTCTCCTGTCGAGGCACTGACAGTATGATCACAGCCTCCCCACCAATCTTTATCAGCAGTTCACCAACACCATCTAATGGGAACAGTCACCTCTGCTGTTCAGACACTGTTATTGAAATGTTTTCCTAATGCCCAAATTGCTGAGTGTCCCAGAGTTCTCCATGTGGATCTCTCCCTAGTTACTATCCGAGGAGTCTCCAAGATCAAGCCTCAAGTTGACTGATTTGCAAAGGGTCACAGGACCAAGTACAGGATCAGGCTCATAACTATGATTTATAGCAGGGAAGAACACCAACAAACCCAGTACGACAGAAGGCCCACATGCTGTCCGATTGTCTCCCAACAGCGCTGGACAGGTTTCCCCATTCCTCTAGCACAAAGCACTGTTCACCAGCGAGGCTGCCTGAGCCTAAAGCACAGGTTTTTTTAAAAGGCATTCTTATGATCAGAGTTAGGATTTAATAAATATATTTTAACATAGGCTTAAGAAAACATGAGCTCAGAAGGCATATATACCCTATGGTATGGGTATAGGCTTCCCAAAGATTTGTTTAGACTACATTCTATAGGGTCAGTGGCCCTCTCTAAGGACAAAACACCATTGCCTGCTAAGTTACAAGCTTTCTGTATACTGTCTCTGAAACACTAAGCGTCAGCACTAGAGGTGTCCTCTTAGAGAGCGTCCTGCTTACTCTTAGGGTATGAGATGAGCAACTCTTAATCCCCAACTCAGGACCGATTTCTTCACTCCTGGCCTGAAGGTGTTACTCAAGGCTCCACTCACAGAAGACACTGACAGGGAAAAGGCACTCTGTGCCCAACAGGTTATTAGTGACACAGTCAGAGAAGAAAAACAGGTGGTGGTGGGGGAACCACACCACAAAGCGGGTGCCTGACTGGACGAGGAAGGCCATGTGTGCTCCGACTTCAGTCATAATGGAGGGAGTCAGCCCCCATGTCTCACAGGCTCTCTGTCAGCCATCGACCATCAGCCACCCTAAGCAGCACAGCTTCAGCTTGAACACAGAGAGCGAGAGCACTAAACATCCTCCCACTAGAGAGAGACAACTGCGTCCTCATGGCTGCCCCAAGGGTGGGTGGTTGTGGCTCAAGGTAACCTGAAAAAGATTTATTGTTAAACAAAATATCTATCACTAACAGCACATGGTAACTTGTAATATCAACCTCTTTTCTTCCTTCAGGGTCGATTGTAACCTCTCTTAAAATACAACATGGATCAACAGTGAAATTGCAGGTCACTTTTTATATCTCATAAGCCGAACGAGCCTAAGGGGGTGATCTTGGAAAAGACTCTTCCTTAGAGTATTTGAGGAAATGGTAGCTTCCATCCCCCACAGAGTGCATAGAGATGTAAGAACTAAATCACAGTAACCTGATAGCAAGAGGTACCTACCCATCTCATAATATTCTACTCCAGAATCTGGATTCAACCTTTGCCTATTTCATGACATGTTGGTACAAGTCATAGAGACTACTTAGAACCCACTATAAACCAAAATATTTAATGTGAATGAAAGAAAAAAACATTTATTTTCCTTCAAATCTGATCAATACCACTTTAATGTAGAAGAAGACATTTTTATTTACAGGCTAATTAAGGATGATGCTCAACTTAACTAGATATAATACATTTATCATAAATCACTTTACATGTGACCCAATATATATTTGTTTTAAAATGTGAAAACAACGTAAGCCCACTGCTGTGGGGAATATTCCAGCACCATGGACAGGTTGAGTTAGCTTGTAATTGTTCGATTCTAATCAACAGGCTTCATCTCTTAAATTTAGTTCAACAATAATCCCTAAGCCAAATGTGGCATTTCCATCATGTTCAGAACAGAGAGCTGCCGAAGACAAGTTCACACGTTAAGGTGAACATATCTGCACACACACCTCATATCCTACTGACCACTTCCCCCTTCTTTCACGCTTTCACGTAAGGCTTTACCACCCACTTTTTGGCTTTGTCCAAGAAGCTTCAGTGTTATATGGACATCTTTCCTATTAATGTGAAATATAAAAACTACTTTTCAGGTAGTGCTTTGGGAAAGGTTTAATTAAATACTCAGTTCATCCCTAATGACCACATAGTCTAAAGTGAACCCCCAAGCAGACCTGGGAAAGTACCAGGGTGCGTACAGCAGTGTTCAAGTCACTGCAGCCTTGGGTTTCCAAACCACGGAGAAGCAGAGAAGCAAAGGATACTGGCCTGCAGAGACACAAAGCACTCTGTCTAACCACATGCTGTAAGCATCTCTCACATTCTCACAGGCAATGCACAAACATGCCCATCCAGTTTCTAAAAATCGTATCCATTTATTGTGCAGCTCTTGAAAAAAACCCAAAGGATTATAGCTTACATTTCCTAAAGATTCAGTCATACATATAAGGCATATTCTTTGGGGAAAATAAAAAGGCCATGGTCATTCCCAGGCAATGTATGTTGAAAGAATATAGGAACAACATGGTTTCATGTCATTGCAAAAATGTCTTTAGATCTGTTACCATGGATATTTTTTCTTAAGCTAACTGAATACACTGGCTACCACCTACTTTGAAGATCTCAAGTCATGCAGTGGGGTATGTGTTTGGCATGGAAGGAATACATGAGGGACAAACAGTCTTTCTTTTAAGAGGTCTAGTCTGTCAGGAGCAAATGATAATGTGAAACTTTTTTATTCATTTGTAATTAAAATACTAACCTTGCTTACAGGCAATGTTACACTACAAAGTAGCTCAGCATCAGTAACAATATACAGACCAAGTGCACGTCTAGTGACCAGTTACCATGGTGATACTCTGAAGAATGAAACCACCCACACAGACCATAAATGAGCAACAGTTACGAACTAAATTTATAAATAGCAAAATCACAAAATAAAGTATATACATCTTATAGATTTAACTTTGAACAAATATATAATGCATCTGGGAAAAACAAGCATCCCAAGAAAGGAGATAATGATAATATCCTAAAAGCCTTATATGGAGGCTTTTCCCACTTACTATTCCCTTAGGTGTAAATTCTTTAAGACAGAGACATAGCAAAATTCACCACCTCTTCAAAGACAGTATTTGACTTTGCCCAGCAAGGTGCAATGGTCTGTGGGTCAGGAAGGAAGGAGGAGGCACTCTCTGCTTAGTTCTGATACAGGAGAACTAATACATTACAGGGTTTGCATATAAGTATTGCTTTAATCAAACATATACTGATATGAAAACCAATATGGTCACTGTACCAAAATGTCTTTACCTTGTCTTGCTCACCTTGGTTCCTGTTCTTTTTTTTTTTTTTTTTTTTTAATGATTGGCAAGTCAGGTACTGAAAGCAAACTGCAGTTTGAACACAATGTAATTCACAACAGTAATGTGTCCTGACTATCACAAGACAAAGCTTATGAACAACTCAAAATGTATAAACATTTGAGACTAAACACTAATAGTGTAGTGCTCCAGTGCCATGCACACAGATCAACATAATTGACAACAGGTATTTTACACTCGTCTGAGTTTCCTTTAAACCCCAAAGTAAAATGCACAGTAACTTCTCAGAAACTATTTCTAGTACAGCATTGATTGATTGATACAGGATTGCCTAAAGAAAACTATTTGGTACTGCAGATGAATAAACTGGAAAGCAAACTCGTTATAACAAATGATCATGAAGGATTAATTTAGATATCAGGAATGTACAACACACCTTTTTTAAAAACCTGAAAGAAATTTTTCAGTTAAGCAAAAATGTGCGTAATTCACTGAGTCGAGCTCTGTCATCTGAAATTCTAGTTTATCCTTAGGGAATATGTGTTATGGGTTCTTCTACTCTGCTGTATTCAAAGGGTACTTAGAAAATCCAGTTAGCATTGTTCTGTTACATATGAAAAGGAGCCATGAACTAGCATCCAGTTGGCCCTGGAGAACCTAGTAATACTCCTCGGGAAACACATGCTTTGGTGCTTAGAGTCCAGGAAAATTGCCTTCCATGCAATAGCTAATTAAGGTCTACCACAGAAAATAGGGGTTTATGCACTTAGAATTGTTCACACGAAGCCCTGAGGTTCCCGCCTGTCTTTAGGCAACACACAGCCTCCCTTGATCTTGTGCAATCTTTGTACCATCTTCCCTAGTGCCCCAAATTCCAAGAGTCTGACGAACGTCTGGGGATGGATTAGTAAGCCTTTTTATGATGCAGGCTGTGCAGATCAGCTCCTCTTGCGGTGCTGTCATCCAGAGGGCTTTCACCCGAAGCCCCCATGTCCCCATTCTCATGTGTGTCACTCACTGTCTTCTTATACCCTGGCAAAAAGGAACAGAAGAAAAACCAGGACATTTTGAAGGAAATATGCTTAAGTTTTATAATGTTACTGAGAAAAAAAGGTCCCCTGAAATTATTAGGAGTGATATAAGGCAAACTAACACTGTCTGGCTCAGTTAACAGTCATATACCATATGCATTTTGGCTGAGTCATAGTCCATGTTTTAAGTGCTTGCAGTTTACATAGGTAATACACTTTCTAACATCAGATATAATAAAAAGTAAGGAATATATTTTCTTTCTTTTATATTTGTTTCTGTCCTGGAATTCACTCTGTAGACCAGGCTGGTCTCAAACTCAGAGATCCACTTGCCTCTGTCTCCCGAGTGCGAGGATTAAAGGTGTGTGCCATTGTTGCTCAGCTTGGAACAAGTTTTTAAATACTCATGATAGCAAAAAGACAATGGAACCATAGGATAGCAGCTCAACACTGTACAGTTCTGACAAAATTCCACAACAGACTATCCATGTTTGTCCTATGGAACCCTCCCTCCTCAAGGCACAGTCTTATTGTTATAGCTCTGGTTGTCCTGGAACTTACTTCATAGACCAGGCTGGCCTCAAATTCAGTTTCAACTATCCTAAGTGCTGCTTGCTATTTCTAAAAACATTTTTAAAAGATTGATTTTTATTTATGTGTATATGTGTGTATAAATGCTTGTGGAGGCCAGAAGAGGGCATCAGATTCCCTGGAGCTGAAGTTACATTAGGCTGTGAGCTGCACAGTGTGGGTTCTGGGAACTGAACTCCAGTCCTCCACCAGAGTGGCAAACGCTCTTAACCTCTGGGTCATCTGTTCAGCCCCAGTAGCTGCTGGCTTCCCAGAAGGTAGCCAGGTTTGCATCTAGGCTTTTGTTTACTTTGTTGCAAATGCATGTAGAACCAGCTTCACGGTGTAGCTGGGGAAAGTATTTTAATTGTCTTTTCAAACAACTGTGATTATTCCTTAGTACTATACAAAAATCTAACTATGTGGAACTCAAGCATTATTAACACACAATTACATTAGAGTTCTGTGCTTTTCTTACAACGTGAAGGTGAATATACACAATTTTGTAAAATCACATACAGGTCATACAAAAAACACTGGGTTGCTGAAGCAAGTTGCAATTCAAAAGCTGACATATTTTACTGTACTGTGAAAGAATTACATTCATTAGTGTGTTCATCCAACTCATTCCAAACTTATATATGGGAATCAGTCAAGCTAATGGGGATTGATCCCATGTCCTACAAAACACTAATTTTCATTTAAGAGCTCATATTTTGCCAGGCAGTGGTGGCACATGCTTTTAATCTCAACACTTGGGAGGCAGATGGATCTCTGTAAGTTTGAGACCAGCCTGGTCTACAAGCGCTAGTTCCAGGACAGCCTCCAATGCCACAGAAAAATCCTGTCTCGGGGGGGAGAGAGAGAGGGAGGGAGGGAGAGAGGGAGGGAAGGAGGGAGGGAGGGAGAGAGAGAGAGAGAGAGAGAGAGAGAGAGAGAGAGAGAGAGAGAGAGAGAGAGAGAGAGAGAGAGAGAGAGAGAGAGCTCGAGCTCTCATATTTCATTTTTGGCAATAGAAACTCTCAATTGTCTTTTCTGAAGTAACAGACTGAAAGACTTTAAGATAATGGCCACCAAACAGTCTGAATCATCTGTCAGTCATTCCTCTAAAATGGGAACCTAACCAGTGCAGTACTTGTTAGGACCAGCACCTTTGTTCAATATGCTGGTAATGCTACATATGTACCTTTGTTCAGTAAGCTGGGTAAGTGATGGATGTTTCCTTGGTTCATTACGCTGGGTAAGTGACATGCGTACTTGCATCTCACCAAATGAAACATTAAAAAGCAGTTTACAAAAACTAGTATTGGGGCTTAGGCAAAGAACAGTTAAAAAGAAAAAGAAAAAGAAAAAAAAGATAAACTGGGAGGAGAGGGGCTTGTGATGTGTGCCTGTGATCTCAGCCTGGAGACTGAGGCAGGAAGACTGCTAATTCAAAGCCAGCCAGGCTTACAGTGGGATCCTGTCTCAAAAAGCAAGCCAAAATGAGCAATACACTCAGGAATCAACTTTTTATTTATTTATTTATCTATTCATTCATTCATTCATTCATTTATTGGTTTTTCGAGATAGGATTTCTCTGTGGCTTTGGAGGCTGCCCTGGAACTAGCTCTTATAGACCAGGCTGGTCTTGAACTCACAGAGATCCACCTGCCTCTGCCTCCCAAAGGAATTAATATTTAATTAAAAAGAATCAGTTTTATAGTTTTAGCTCCCAAAGCCAATTTCATTTAAAAGTAAATTCTCACTGTGCTATTATGAAAAGCTCCCCAACTCCATGAGCCTCTCAAAAGCTCCCAGGGATTTCCAGACACTTATCTATGAGGACTTGGAAACCACTACTCTACCCAAAGAAAGTGCCAGCGTGTTTCTTTAAAAATTACCAAATTAAAAATCCTGAGGATCATAAATCCTGCTGTGGGCAATAATCACAGACATCAATTTAACCACTACTCCACAGTGCTCTACCTCCTTGTGTTCTGAGAAAAGCACTTCATTAAGACAGGAGGCATTAAGACACTGTCCTCTGAAGGGATGCTGGTGCTTTTTTGTTTCAGAGTCTATAAACTGGAGTCTTCTTTATTCCTCAAGTACCTGAGCCAAGATGAACTAGAAAACATGCAAACTAGTGTGCATAATAAGGTCATTCCTTTCGTTCTGCAGCATTGAAACCGTGCCACCGAGGAACACTGAGCTTTTTAGCTTTTACATCAACTAATCAACATACTCATAAGACAATTTAGGGATTTTTACCTTGCAACACTTTGACTTCGCCACTGCTGTCTTTGCAGCTAGCACCAGGGTTACCGCCTCCTTCCAACTCATCAAGATACAAACGGTAGCGGTGCCCACTCTCGTCTTCATACTCCACATTCTCATCGTCAGAATCCACTTCAGGGGCCACGTAAACTACTTCAAATTCAATCTCCCCTCTCTAAACAGGGGAAGACACAAAGTCAAGTCGTCGTGACCATAATCAAGACAGACGTCCCGGGAGCAGGTACAGGGAGGGGATGGCAGGTCCTGCTCCTTTTCAGCCACAAGGGGTCCAAGTGTGGAGCCCATGACGGTCAGACCACTCAGTGGATCCTCTAAGAGAGAGCTCCCTCTACTGATCAAAGCATTCATTCATTCATGTAGACCAGGCTGGCACACAACTGAGGATTACCTACAACTCTTGATCTTCCTGCCCTCACCTCCTCTTTTTTCTTAAGATTTACTTATTTATTTTATGTTTATGTATATGAGGGTTTTATGTATGACTTTATGCCTCTAAGTCTTAACCCTTTGTTTAAATTTTTTCACTGAGATGAGACAACGGTGTTAATAAAGATATTTGTTTAGTAATAACAGTCTTTACTACACTTATTGCATAAAATTATAACTTTTATTGATCCCCAAGCATCCCCATTACAGTCTCTTTCTCGTAAATGAGAGAAGTCTTGATGAGTACTGAGGAGAACATGTAGCTTCCCCACATCACAAGCAAGTACAAAGAAACAGCAATTTAGCTATGAAGTCCTTACTCATTTCACTATGCTAGGCTACACGTCAAATTTTTACTGTTATTGCTTAGTAACAACTTTATGCTCAAGCATAAAATTATAAACCATTTTAAAGTAAAGAAAATTCCCGTGGTATAACTGTCCTTTACATCCTAGTCTGTGTTCATAACTCTGAAAACTACTGCTTGTCTTTTGTCAAAACAGAGTATACCAGTTTTGACAGCTACCCACTCGGTGTCAGGCGCCCCGCTTTCCTGGCGCTATCCCGAGAAATGTGCTACAGGCTGTTCTTTAACATCCACTACTGCCTACCTGCAGCTCCTTCCCACAGCCGCTATTCATCCAGTTCTTATGCTGCAGACACACAGTCAAAATGATCCCAGAAAACACTAAGAGACGATAGCAGCACTCTTTCTTATCAGATAACTAGATGATGGGGCATCAGAGCAACATAGGGCGTTACAGGAAGGGCTGCTGAAGTAGACTGGCTGTAGTCATAAAATGTAACTGTAAGGACCCTAACATTCCCTAGCCCACTTTTCTTACCTAACATAATTAAGATGGGCTGAGGGATGGCTCAGTGGTTAAGGGCAGGTTTGACTTCCAGTACCCCATGTTTTAAAAAGCCACACGTGACGGTAGATAATGTAGTCTTCTCAGAGGCATGTCCATGTCCAGTCTATGGCCCACAAACATGTGCCTAGGATACTTATGAATGTGACCCAACACAAAACTATAAACTTACTTAAAATACTGCAAGACTATTTTTGTCATTTTTTTTAACTCCACCGTGTGATTCCAAAGAGTAAACTTTGTAGGTGACAATGCTCTGTCACAGTATCAAAAGGTTAGAAATACATACAAACACAAATTTCAGACTTAATATAGACGATCTTTTTAAAAAGGCCATTACCAGTAGGTCTCCCCTTTATTTAAGCTATTTAATTGATGTCATACAGATGTTTCATCATGTAGAGCTAAGCTAATTACACAATCACATTCAACTACGATTGTTCTACACTAGTATATTATGTTAATGACCCCCAACCCTATTCTCAGAGGAAAATAGAGGTTGCAAGGACATGACATAACAAATCTGATTCTAAGTATGGATTCTTATTCTATAATTTAATTTGCTAGCCAACTTTGAGCACATCCTCTATTCTCTAAGAAATTCAGTTTAGCTACATTAATACTTACCACTATCATATTTTATATTATTCGTATTGGCATTTTGCCTGTATGAATGTCTGTGCCCTGGGAAACCAGAAGAGGGTTTAGGATCCATCCTTGAGCTGGAATTATTGACCATCATGTAGGTGCTAAGGGTTGGAATCTGGGTCCTCTGCAAGAGCAGTAAGTGCCCTTAACCACTGAGGCAACTCTCCAAACCAGCTTAATTATGTTAGGTAAGAAAAGTGGGCTAGGGAATGGTCAGGGTCCTTACAGTTACATTTTATGACTACCACCAGTCTACTTCAGCAGCCCTTCCTCTAATGCCCTATCTTGCTATGATGTCATCAGTCATGCTCTTATGTACCCATCCTATTCTGAGTAGCAACCAACACACACCTTACTGTACACTTGAGCTGTACAGATGAGACTGCTGCAGAGACGACTTACGTAATCTGCTCAAAGATCCAAAGCTTTGGAAAGGAGTAAACATACCTGTCCTTTTTAGCAAAATGTGCATCAAATGACATCCACAGACTTCAAAGAATGGAAACAAGCTCTATGCCAGTTTTAATTCCATAAAGAGAACTCACCTGCTGGGAAAGGATGGTTACAGCTTCTTTATGCTTTGTGTCCCGCAGGTTAACTCCATTCACTGCCAGAATAGCATCTCCAACATGGAGCCCTCCACATCTGTCAGCGGGCTGTCCTGGGTGGATCTCGGAGATGAGAATGGGAACACCGTGTTCCTTCCCACCCTAACGGTAGCAACACCAAAGGCAGTTAGTTAGTTTATATTTTATAAAATGGCTGCAGATCATCGTAGAGAAGACATTTTCTTAAAAACTCATTTCAATAGGCAGGTCTCTGTAAACACTGGGTAAAAGCTTACTTGCTACCAAAAAGCACCCCCAAGTACAATGACTAAAAACATTCCATTTTCTAAAATCACTATAGACCCCCAAACTAAAATACCCAAACAAACAATAACCTCATTTCTTAAACATTAAGAACAAATTATACACTAGTATACCACAGTATTTTGTGCCATCTTGTGGGTCCTTCCATAGTACTTTTATTAACCCTAAATTGTTATGTACTGTGGTGTTTGAGTAAGAATGGCTCCCATAGGCTCATATTTGAATGCTTAGTCACCAGGGAGTAGGATTGTTTGAACGTATTGGAGGGCGTATGAGGTGTGGCCTTGTTGAAGTAGGTGTGGCCTTTCTGAAGGAAGTGTGTCACTGGAGGTGGGCTTTGAGATTTTAGAAGCCCAAGCCAGGCCCAGTGACTCTCTCTCGGCCTGTGAATCAGGACACAGTTTTCAGCTACAGCTCCGGTGCCATATATGCAGCCATGCTGCCCCACCACGATGCTAATGGACGAATCCTCTGAAACTGTAAACAAGCCCCAAATAAATGCTTTCTGTTATAAGAGTTGCCTCGGTCATGGTGTCTTTTCACAGCAACTGAACACTAAGATATGTATGATAAGATCAATTATTTTATGTATAACCAAGATAATTTTTTTTTTGAGACAAGGTTTCTCCATGCAGCTCTGGAACTTGGTATGTAGACCAGGCTGCCCTTGAACTCACAGAGATCCACTTGGCTCTGCCTGACAAGGGCTGGAATAAAAGGCACGTGCCATCACATACAGCTTTAACCAAGGTAGTTTTAAAATCGTGTGATAAATCATCTATTTCAGAAATGTGAAAATATGTAATGTTGAAGAATTACAGTAATTGTTAACTGGTCTCACTTTATGTAGCTTGTGTAAATATGTTATTTCTCCTTTTAAAATTTATTTTATGTATATTGGCATGTTGTCTGCATGCATGTCTTTATAACATGGTCATACCAGGTGCCTGAGGAGGTCAGAGGAGGGTGTCAGATCGCCTGGAACTGGAGTTACCGACAGATAAGGATCTGCCATGTAGGTGCTGGGAATTGAACCAGGGCCCTTTCAAAGAGAAGCAGTCTCCAACCCCAAAGGCATTGCATTTTGAGCCACTTAACTCAGAAAGGAACAGCCTAGCTGTCCACAGGCTCCAGGGAGACCACAGAGACATGGTACAGACTACACTTTCAGTTGCACCGAAGATGTCAGCCCCTAAATTATAACAAGTTTCATATACAAAAAAGTTTTATGCAAAAGTGCTGCTGCCTAAGTCTTGAAAAATGTGGTTGTTTTGAGCTATATCCACAACACTTTGTTCTCCAGACGATGCCTGATTCTCCCAGCCCTGCCGACAGGGAACCCGGAAGCACTACTTCTTACTGTAATTGAAATGCCGAGGCCTTCATGATCTTCCTTAAGGAGGAGGACTTTTCGAATTGGACCAACTCCCTGGCTTTTCTTCAAAGAGTCTTGATCCTTATTGCAGAGAAAAAAAATTGTAGTATTTAAATAACAAACCAAGTAGAACTCATGTTACATAACTTTCTTTTAGAAATAATTATTAATCTTCTGGTATAGATAAACAGCATAGTAATTAAAAGATGAAAATGCTGTTCAGTAGGTATGGCAAATTTTAAGATCTTTTTTCTCATCTTTTGGAAATATATAACTTTTTAGATATAAGACATTATAAAATTACCAGGAATCAATCAATAAACAAGTATCTCCAAGGAATAAAGTAGTAAACATGTATCTTCACTAGAAAATATCTTGTCTTCATACCCTATATAAATGATAAAATTTTTAGAATTGAGATTTTTTTTCAACTTGAACCACTAATTACCTTTTTATTCTGTAGTGCTCTAGAACCTATCTGTTAAAAAGTTCCTTTAGTTGCTTTTTTAATTTTTAATATTTTTACATATTTTTTATTTTTAAATTTAAATTTAAATTAGAAATAAGGTTGCTTCACTTGTCAATCCCAGGTCCCACTCCCTTTCCCTCCCCTCCTCCACTGCCTTCTCACCAACCCCCTCCAGTACCCCCTCCTTTTCCCAGGGAGGGTGAGGCCCTCCATGGGGTTGTCCATAGTCTGTCATTTCATACAGGGCAGGGCCTAGACCCTCCCCCAAGAGTCCAGGCTGATAGTGCATCTCTCATTGTGGTATGGGCACCCAAAGTCCATTTTGTGTGCCAGGGATAATTACTGATCTGCTACCCAAGGCCCCATAGATTGTCTAGGCCTCCTCACTGACACCCACATTCAGGGAGACTGGATCAGTCCCATGCTGGCCTCCCAGCCATCAGCCTGGGATTCAAGAGCTAACCCTTGCCAAGTAAGCTGTTTCTGTGGGTTAAACCAGCCCAGTCTTAACTTCTTTGCTCATCAGTCCTCCCTCTCTGTCACTGGGTTCCGTGAGTTCAGCTCGGTGTTTAGCTATGGGAGTCTGCCTCTGCTTCCATCAGCCATTGGATGAAGTTTCTGTTTCCCAGACTCTCTGGCCGTGGGATTGTGGGCTGGCACTCTCCAGATCTATATCTAAAATCCATATATGAGAGAGTACATGCCATGTTTCTCTTTTTGTGACTGGGTTACCTCACTCAGGATGGTTTCTTCTAGTGCCATCCATTTGCCTAGTTGCTTTTTTTTTGTAATTTATTTATTATTTTATGGACACTGGCATTTTGCCTGCATGTATGTCTGGGTGAGGGTGTCAGATCTTAGAGTTACAGGCAGTTGTTAGCTGCCATGTGGGTGCTGGGAATCGAACCGAGGTCCTCTGGAAGGACAGTTAGTGCTCTTAACCTCTGAGCCATCTCTCCAGTCCATCCTTTAGTTGCTTTTTCTTTGACCCCCTTGCCTTTGTTTTTAGTTTAAACCTAAGGCCTTACTGCACGCTAAGCAAACACTTAGCACTGGCACACTTGGCTCCCTCTGGCATCTTTCATCCTTTTCTCTCTACCAAGCTCCTTTTCAACCCAGCAGAGCAATAATTCTAACCATCTTCCAATTTCAAGACACTGACAAATTCCCAAACCAAACCAAAGGAGCCCACAGCATCCCCTTCACCCTCCACCTTTGTAGTCACTGTCCTCCACCCCCACGTTACTCTGGCCACTATGATTACGACTATTTCCTAGCCTGCAATGTTCTTTACGTTCTCTTGTAAAAATACTGCTGAATCCAATGTACACATTTAGTTACTACCCTAACCAGCAGAAAGTTGACCGGGGTCAATAAATATCCCTTTGAAACTCCCTCTTTTCCTGTTTCTATTAATTTCCCAGGTAACTTACATCTGACTGTTCAGGCTTCTTTCTTTGTGACCCATCCTCTTATGCCACACTAACTTTCCATCCTTGGTCTCCCATTCCTGTCTAATTTATAAAAGTTTTCCCTGGCCACTTATTTCCACAATTTCAATTATCCCAGACAAATACTGCTTCCCTAGTATCTCTCCAACTTAAGACTTCTTCTTGAATTCCAGTCACATGCTCAACTGGATGGATTTCTTAGGTGTGACACCAACACCTCAAACACTGCTTGGCTAGAACTGATGTCATCTTCCTCCCACAGAACTTCATTTTCCTGCACTTCATCAGTAAAAGCCAGAACACGTGGTTAGCAAACCAAAAGCTCAGCCTTCCTCTTCATTCACCTCCTTATCGAACAACAGTTGTCAAGAGCTTAGCCCCGTCAAACCCCCTCATCCTAACTCTCCCAGAGCTGCCCTTCCTTTCCAGTGTCACTTCCCAAGCTGTTCTCATTTTCTCCTTGGATCACCACTATGTCTTTCTGACTGAGGAAGCCGGGCACATTACCATACTATCATATTCACTATTTTATTTGAAAGGTCCATAATGATCAGAGTGATTAAGTTAAGACTCCTATATTTAATGTAAAATAACTTTGGTCTGCTGACTTCTAGCTAACTAGTTAGATGCTGTCACAAAGCTATTTGAGTATGCTGTATCATTCTGACACCCCCCCACACCAACCACTGTGTGCCCAAGTAACCTGTTCTCAGACCTACTGGACCTCAAAGTTAACACGGAACATCAGGCTCTAGAGGACAGTGGCATAACTATGCACTGTAACCTGTTCCTCATTATGTGCTATTAATTCTTCTTAAAATAACTCTTGTGGAGGCAACAGAGTGTTTTACAGTTTAAGGCTGTGGTGGTTTGAATGAGAAAGGCTCATATACTTGAATGTTTGGTTCCTAGTGGGCAGACTTTTAAGGAAGGATTAGGAGGTGTGGTCTTGTCTCTCTCTGCTTGCTGCATGCAGATCAGGATGTGAGTTCTTAGTCACTGCTCCAGTGTCATGCCTGCCCGCCCGCCTGTGAGTGAGAAAAAGAGAAGAAGAGAAGGATGCTAGGGACCAGTCGCCCAGTCACAGTTATGAAGTAGGAAGGAAAGAAAGATATATAGAATAAAAAAGGTAAAAAGCCAAAGGCAAAATGAGTTAAAGAGAAATGGGATAACTTAAGTTACAAAAGCTGGCTAGAAACAAGCCAAGCTAAGGTCGGGCATTCATGAGTAAGAAAGTCTCCATGTATTCATATTCATTTGAGAGCTGGCTAGTGGGCCTCCAAAGAGCAAACACCAAAAAACAAAACCAACTACAGTAACTAACACAAAGGCCACATTCATATGGCACTGAAATATGTGAAACACTGTGGAAAAGTCTGCTTCATATAGTAGCTTGTCTGTGTGAGACATGTTTCACTATGTAGTCCTGGGTGTACTACAACAAACTATGTAGACCAGGCTGGCCCCAAACTCACAGAGATCCACCTACTACTGCCTCTCAAGTTCTGGGATTAAAGACAAGTACCATGATGCCTGATCCTATATACTAAATTGTTACAGTTAAGGTCTGTATTATCTAATAAATTAGAATGCTCCTGTACAATGATGGCTACAGAAGCAGAAAACTGGGTGCAGATTTCAAATTCCATCTAATTGAAGACCAAATAAATGTAAATGGCATTTCAGAATCTATGTTTGGATGTAGGTTCCAAAAAGTCCCTTGAAAACCTCTCCCAAATACAACTTATCACAGTTAAGTTTATAATAAACTTAAGCATGCCCAATCATGATACAGAAAAAAATCTGAAATATGATCCAAAGTACAAGCAATTTGTGTTTGCTAGACAGGACTTATTGTCTGCAGAAGCACCACTCTTGGAACATTAAGTCAGAAAAATGACCAAAATTCCTTTGGGTAATTGCACCTTTTAAATAAGTAACTATTTCAAATAAGCTGAGCCCTTAAGTCAAGGTTTCACACACTAGTAGAAGGAAAGGAAGAATAAGGACTAGCAATCAAACCAAGAAGCTGAGTGGGAAGCAGGAACATACGTGGCCTGGGGGAGCTTGCATGGGTCGCTTCAAGTCATTGCGTCCTCTGCAGGCCCTGATGACGGTTTTGTGGCGATGCAAATGTATTTCTGCTTCTAACTGGTTCCAGAGCTTATCGTGAGCAGGTCCCTTCATATCTCGTCCTAGTAACTGGATTTGTTGGACCCTTCACATGGGAAAAAGAGAGTAATTTTTATTATATTTAAATTAATTGAGAAGAATTATTAATTTAAGTAGTTGTTGTATACATTTCAGTTGATAATAAAACTAATACCCAGGTGTTTTCCAGTGTCTCTCAGTTTGTACAGGTAAACTGAAAGGGACAGGTATCTTTTTTTTTTTTTAATTTTATTTTCCAGTTTAAATTTAGATAAGAAACAAGGTTGCTTCACAAGTCAGTTCCAGGTCCCTCTCCCATTCCCTCCCTTCCTCCCGAGCCCCCCCCCGTTATCCCCTCATTTCCCCAGGGAGGGTGAGGCCCTCCATGGGGGTGTGCATAGTCTAGGGACAGGTATCTTTAAGGGAAAGCCAGTTTTAAAAAATTTTAAGCCGGGTGGTGGTGGCGCACGCCTTTGATCCCAGCACTTGGGAGGCAGAGGCGGGTGGATCTCTGTGAGTTCCAGGCCATCCTGGTCTACAGAGCTAGTGCCAGGACAGCCTCGAAAAACTACACAGAGAAATCCTGTCTCTAAAAACAAAATAAAACAACAAAAAATTAAAGAAATAAGAACTCCTTTAATTATATACTTAAATATATCTAAGAAACCATTTTTTGAGATTAATGGCTACATGTTTTATTTCTTGTATAAGTGAGCTGAGCATACTATTAAATAGAAGCAGTTAGATGACATGGACCATATAAGAACATTTCTTTTAATGACAGTTTAGTTTTACAAAGTCATTAGAAAATCTGTATTTCAAAATGATAACCATTATTTTCTTCTGGGCTGGGGAGACGGCTCAGTGGTTAAGAGCACTGGGCGCTCTTGAAGAGCACCAGGTTCAGTTCCCACACCCATATGGTGACTCACAACATCTGTAGCTCTTACTCCAGGGGCTCTGACCCCCTCTTCTGACCTCTGATATACATGGTGTACATACAACATGCATGTAAAACACTCATACACACAAAATTTAAAAATCTAAAAATAATTTTAAAAAACTTTGCTGCATCTCAGTTTGTAATAGAATATTAAAACGAGTATAAAATGTTTTGATACTAGTAGGTCACTGAACTTTGCAACTAATCCAATCCCCCTAACAATATTAAAGCCAACATAACTAACTTTATAATAAAATTACTTTTATTCTCAAATATATTTGAGGGTCCAGAAAGATCAGCTGTAAAGGGCCCAGGGATTCCTTCCTGCTGACCATAAGAGCACTGCCTGTTGCAGAGTCAAGGCAGGAGATAACTGAAAGTTGTTGCTCTGCAGAGTTACAGGCATCTCACAATAAGTTAGCATCAGTCTGTATCTGTAAGCTATGCTTACTTAGTGTGGATAAGTCAATCTGAAATACATAATGCTGCCAATATTAATTCAACACTGCTATCCTATAGTTACACATAAAAATGACTGAGGGTAAAATCGTTCATTCATAGGAGATGAGTCAACCGCTCGCCACCTAAGAACACAAGCAGAGCCATTTTTACACACCTGCCCGCCAGCTCCTTATCCAAGTACTTGGCAGCCAGTCTCGCCCCATAGACTTCGGCCTGGAGAACAGCTATGTGCCTTCGGAGGGCCTCGTTTTCCTTCCTTAGCAGCTTCACCTCAGCTTCAAGTTGAGCTTCTTTGACTTTTTCTGTTTTATTTGCTTCAAGCTCTCTTTCCTATTGTGATTTTAAAAACATAATTTTATAACATTGTCTTTATGATTTTACAGCCAGGAGACAGTTCTCCTTAAAAACACACACACAAGCTCAGCATATAATACAAACTATGAAAACACGGGGAATTGGATTGGAACACAGAGGCTGAATCTCTAGTTCTTTTGTTTTTATATTTATTTTCAGTGTGTGTACCACACATATGTGAGCTGACCATGGAGGTCAAGAGAAGGGATCAGATCCCTTGGAGCTGCAGTTCTTGGTGGTTGAAAGCAGGCTGATGGGGGTGCTGGGTCCTCTAGAAGAACAGCAAGTGCTCTTTCTGTTTGTTTTTCGAGAAAGGGTTTCTCTGTGTAACAGCTCTGGCTGTCCTGGAACTTGCTCTGTAGACCAGGCTGGCCTCAAATTCACAGAGATCTGCCTGCCTCTGCCTCCCAAGTGCTGGGGTTAAAGGTGTGCTCCACCAACGCCCGGCTCAGCAAATGCTCTTAACTGATGAGCCATCTCTTTAGATGATGACTCTTACTTTGTTTTTTTAAGATAAAGTCTTGATAGATAACTCAGGCTGGCCTGGAACTCACTATGTAGCCCAGGCTAGCCCCAAACCTGAAACCCTTCATCCATCTCTCAAGTGCTGGGATTAGGTATACATAAAACAATTCCTGGCTGGATTTTCTCCTTTTAAAACCAGGAACACAATGTCTTGGCCCTTCTTTCGGATGAGTGCATGCCATGATGCACCCTGACTTTACGAGAAGCAAGAGCAGTTTTCTTTAAGCAAGACACTGAGTCTACTTACTCTCTAACCATGACTGAAGAAACTAGACTAATAGAAAAATAATCAGCCACCCACAAGAGCTCACCACTGCAAGACTCAGGGGGGTTGGAGTGGAAGGACCCTGGGTTCCCAGTCACCCTTGGCTACACACAGTTCCAGGCTAGTAGCTTTTACACACTGGACCATCTCACTGTTCCACTCTAAACTTTCAGAAACCACCATATAACCATGCATGGTGAGCCTGTAGTTACTATGTTAGAGCACACACTCAAAATTCTGTAGGAAGAATGGCTATGTGTGGAGTGGTCTTAATCTCTGGATCTCGTTCATGTATCTGTAACTTACAGCAGATCACAGAGTGATCTTTCTAGGGAAAACAACTTCTTCCCTTTGGCTTCTATGAAGTAAAATAGTCATCCATTTTCAGGTCTCATACAAGAAGCCATCTTCAGTCTTCTATGTGAATCTACAGGTATTAGAGGACATAATTCCAAAACCATCACCATGACGCTTTTGTTTTGCTGAGACACTGTTTCTCTGTGTAGCCCTGGCTGCCCTGGAACTCACTCTGTAGACCAGGATGGCCTCAAACTCAGAGATCTGCCTGTTTCTCCCTCCTGGGTGCTGGGATTAAAGATCCCAACATTGTTTGGCTAAATTTTTACTGTAAATATATATATATAAATTAATGTTCACTTTTCCCTGAGTTTATACAGTGTTTATACTCACAGACCATAGGATCAGGATCCAAGTATAAAAAGGGAGGCTTCAAGTCAAAGCAGAATGCAAAATGGGAAGTACAAATCCTGCCCAAAGAAAGGCAAATTCCAAATCAGATGCTCACTATGTGTGTGGCCAAACACACCTCTCCTGACAGTTGATCAGAGGAGCCAGAGGTATTAGTTCTGAGTCAAAACTGCCCAAACACTCCACACTGGCATTTATCCTAATCAGAGCTACTCTTGCTGACTTACAGAAGTTCACAGAGCCTAAGAAAATATGGTTATGCTTGTTCATGAGATACAGCGGACATGACTCAACTCACCATTATGTTCCCTTTAAGAATACTTTGCTTCTCACAAGGAAAAACTATTTCTGCTGAGGAACTGGCAAATGTGTTATTCTATGTTATAGGCAACAACTAAGTAGTTATTTTTCCTTTTATTCTAGATATTGAGAAGGTAAACAATAGATATTTATTATATAAGTGATAAACAGAAGGAAAATAAGCAGGTTTTTTTTCAGCTTTTGCAAACATGCACACACATGTCCACCCACATTTTTTTAAATTTAAATCCACCCACAATTTCTAGACATTATTAAAAGGGGTGTGGGAAGCTACTAATATAGACTCTTTTTATAGCAACTTTGGAATTACTAATCTCCCTCCCTCCTGTCCTCCTCACCTTTCTTTCTCTTCTGAGATAGTTTCATCCCGTAACCCAGGCTGGTGGTGCCACCTGATTTTGTGTGGTGCTGGGAACTGACCCTGGGGCGCTATCCACGCTAGCCACACTCACTGAGTTTCATTCATTACTACAAGGATTATCTCCTTTCAATGACCTTAATGAGCGAGTTGCACTACACTAATGAATGTTAGATGCTTAAGTGGCTACCACTTTCTTTTAATAATTAAAATTCCTATAGAATCTGACAGTGTCTGAGACTTGAAATTAAGACATGTAAGCAAGCCAGCCAGCCACAGAGATGCACACACCTTTAGCCCTAGTGTCTGCAGGGCAGAGGCAGGCAGACCTCTGTGAATTCAGGAACAGTCTGTCATTTAAAAAATATGTAAACAAGAATGTGATTAAGGAAACTGAAGAGAATTACTTTAAGATCTAAAGATGATTTGTAAATCTGTTTCCTGGTTAACCTTTTTATACTGGGTAATAAGCATGAAGTTTGTTCCAAGTTTTATACTTGCAAAAAGTGAATTTTCAGAAGTGGTAAAGTCACAAAGGATTCACATACTGTTACTGTCTAAAATAATTTCTGATAAAACATTTAAAATGCAATGCTTTAAAGGCTACACAGTCATTTCCAAACCTGCTAAAAGGTCTAACACATGCAGTGGATGAAGGAATTGACATGCACACTCTCTTAATGGGAACGAGCTCAGACAGATACTTGATGGCGGTAAAACCTGGGCCTGGTTAATACATCTTCCACACCCTCATACAGGTATTTCCGCTGAAGTACAAGTGTGAGCAAGTTACAAGATTCAAAGGTTGTCAGAAATTGATGGGCTCTGCTAATAATGGCTGTAAGTCACAAATGAAAGATAAGCCTTTAGCCACATGCAGAGAGAAAAACACGAAGGGCACCTGCTGAACTTTTCAGGTATCTGAACACGGAAAAACTGGCATTAACATTGTTTTCAAATACAAAGTGTGACAACGGGTAATACACAAAACACCAGAACACTTCAGCATGACACATTACATAAAGCAAGAGAAACAACAGACTTACCAGCTCCTCCACAGAGGGGACAGACTTCAGATACAAGAAAAAAGTGTTGTAATTAGAAAACCATTGAGCAAATGAATTTATCTAGTGGTATCATCATTACAAGAAAAACTTCCACATGTTGAGTATCAGTTGAGTAAAACTCATTAGCACAAACACATTTGCAAATCTATAAACAACAGTTATAACAGCCTAAAATTTTAAAAATTAAAATCAGTTAATACCACTGGCCCACTATTTGTTCCTCTACAGCACCTGTTAAAAGTTTAGGAACTCCAGCTGGGCAGTTGTAGCATACACTTTTAGTCCCAGCACTCGGGAGGCAGAGTCAGAATTACCTCTGTGAGTTCAAGGCCAGCCTAGTCCACAAAGTGACTTCCAGAACAGCTGGGGGCTACTACACAGAGAAATCCTGTCTCAAAAAACAAAACAAACAAGCCAAAAACAGAAAGAAAAAAAATCTTAGGAACTCTTCTAATGAATGTTTCTTCACGTTAATATCACATAGCTCAATTAAAAATTTATGGTCTGACTTCTAAGGTGGTTAAATGACACCATTAACACAGATCCATAGCCCTTGAGTTTATGAGGACTTTAGGAGAATATAAATGCTGAAATAGATTTCAACATACCAGTCAAACGTAATTAAGTAAAATTTAAACACGTATTATATTCAGGACACCAACAGCACTGTTTCACTGTCGGTCTCTCCCAAGCTTTACCTTTCTTAAATTACTTAATTTACTTTGTAAATTTAGCTAAATGTCTGGCACATGGAATGCACTCAATACATAGGCTAAATTGAAACCAGCCATACTGTTTTCTATGTAAATAGCCTGTTTTGACTAAGAGCACTACGGCTAATTAGAGTGAAATCACAATGCAACAATAGATAGACAAGACACAATGTTCAGTTGTAGAATAAATGCTTACACGCTACTGAGAGCTAAGAATCTTGCTGGTATTTAACTACACTGTTCCCTTCTCTGTATTATCAGCACTCTGACTTTACCAAGACACATAGACTAACATACAGCGAGGGCTAAGTCAACGAGGCACTGGCCAAAAAGGAAATTTAATGAATGAATGTTCTTTATGAAGGCTAACACAAGAAGAGTTTTTCTGGCCCTCTTTAGGCTGTTCCTTGTTCCTGCCTAGACAAATACTCGAGGAAATTCAAAGCTGGAACTTATCTGCTAAAAATGGTAGAATACCATAGAACAAGGACCTCAGCCCCTAGAATGCACAGAGTGGCTGCATCAGTTCTGGGATGCCTGCCTCAGGGTTAGCCAAGGAAAAAAACCAACAAAACTATTCGAGAACAATCTCAATGCTACTTGGGACTTTTGCTACAGCAGCTGAATTCTACAGACAGTAGAACTAAAACTTGTTTAGGTTAATCATAAATAGCCCTTCAATATACAAATATTTTAAAATAGAGCATTTTCTATTCTACCAAGTAGCTATTGATAGTATCACATATGCTACTGGTGAATACGATGACATAAACTTTGTATTGCTTCAATTCTCACAATGAAGACAACATTTTATAATTGCAACTGTTTTAAAAACGTCATCTTTGCACCCTCCGAAACACAAGTGCGCACCGTGCTTCACTTACCAGTTTTGCCTTAATGGTGCCAGAGTCAACACTTTGACCGGTTTTGGCATGAAGCTGAAGCTGTGTGGAGTGCAACTGTAGGAGCTGATCATGGACTTCTTTCTCCAGCACCACTTTCTCTGCCTGAGTCTCTGTCAGTTCAGATCGCAGATCGACCAGCTGTGCCTGCCAGAGCAAGAGAAAACATTGAGGCTGCTTCGTTTTCTCTGTTACTCAAGAATGGCAAAAAGACAACCCTTGAGGAAAACAAACACTAGCCAACCGTTAGCTGACCAAAACAGCCATCCAAACTGACAAACGGGCTGAAGATATGATACTATAAGACACAGGAGATATGCCTAACATGTAACCCACAGGTCACATGTGGTTGAGGACAGCTATGAATGCAGCCCAATACAAAATGCTAAATATAATTAAAATGTAATTTTTTTTTACAACTTGATCACACGATTCTCAATTGTGAACCTCATAGATGACAACATGTCACAAGGTTTGCCAAGCCTTTGGTAGAGCACCTTCCACATTTTTCAGAGTCGACCAATATTCTGATTTGATAACTGTCAATGCAGAGACTATAGTTCTGCATACAGATATATGGCTTAGGACTATTGCAGAAGTTGTTGGATATTTTTTCCTAATCCCAAGTCAAAATTCATTTAACATTAAAAAATTAGCAATTAAAAATGCTATTATTTTTACTAATGTGTGTCTATATGTGTACATGCCACATAAGTGCAGGTACCTGATGAGATGAGAAGGTACTGGATTTCCTGGAGCTGCAGTCACCGATGGTTGTGAGCCACCTGACACGGGTGCAGGGAACTGAACTGGTCATTTAAAAAGTCAGCAAGCAAGTGCTCTTAACCACAGAGCATCTCTCCAACCTCCAGAATATTTATGTATTCATCCATTGATCTGCATGCGTACACGTCAGTGTGTGAGTGCTGCAACATGTACGTGGAGGTCAGAGGCAGCCTCGGTGTGGTCCTCACCTTCCACCTTAGGGAGGGTCCTCCTTGCTTGCTGCTGCGCTGCATATCCCGGGCTGTCATCTGCCCTCAGGTTTTTAGGGAATTCTCTAGTCCTTGCCTCACGTCTTGAGTCATGTACACACGCTACATCGGCTCAAAGGATCCGAACTCAGGTTTTGAGGATTATACAGCAAGCACTTCTTATCTGCTGAGCCATCTCATTGGCTCAGTAATTCTATTCAATTTGTTTGCTTTTTGTGGCTTTTTTGTTTTTTTGAGACAGGGTTTCTCTGTGTGACAGCTCTGGATGTCCTGGAACTCACAGATCTGCCTGCCTCTGCCTCCCAAGTGCTGGGATTAAAGATGCACGCCACCACTGCCTTTTTTTTTTTAATGAAACTCAAATACCAATTTTTGAGATCCAACATTCCAACACAACATAATCCAGTTATATACTACTTTGAGCTTTACATGCTGAGTAATAATGGGCAAACATTAAGTCTGTTTTCTGTAAGCCGTACATATCTGTAAGAACAGGAAACTATGTCTGCTGTAAGAGCACTGTCAATCATAACCAGCATCTGAGTCAAGGTGCTTCAGGCATGTCCCTCAGCACCGTGTGGTGCAGCAGCACGCACAGTATGAACTGCACGAGGACTCAGGACCAAGGCTGCCACAAGGTTGTGTGAGGCAACACAGGCAAGTGAACACAGGCACGTGCTTGACTCTGAACTAATTTCTGCTTGCTGCAACTCAGAAACCTTTCACTGTTTTCCAACTTTTTGGGACCCTGACATTCAGTTACAAGACCTCATATAGGAGCCCACATCTCAATTTATGGAGCTGTGGGGCTTTTATTTTGGTATTTTTTCTTTTGTCAGAAAACTACCTTTTGCACCATGTAGCAATTATTTTGAGTGCAAAAGCGCCAAGTGCTGAAATCGCAGTGAACCGAAGCATCAGTTAACTGCAGGGAAGCCCCTCAAGAGGCTTACCTATTCCATTAGCTTTCCATTTCTGCACAGCAGATAACTCTGTTTTATCACCACACAGAACCCTTATGTTTGTTCTTCCAAATTAGCCAGACTTGCACCTTTCTTTCCTACTCAACTCAAAAGAATCTGAAGATTTAATTTTTAACTTAAAAGGCCAGAGAACCATACTGTCATTTAAAAAAAATGAGAGTTAGCACAGCTCCAAGGAAAATCAACTTATGGTAGCAACACTGCTACCATGGCGATTTGAGAAATGGAAATAGAGGATTTTTATTGTGTTGATTGAACAGAGTGTTAGCAACACTCTGCAATACATTCAAAAATAAGGTCAACAACAGAACAGGACAAGGAGCTTTTCAGAGTGCAGCCACTGATGCAAACAGTCACTTTAGGATTACGCTTACTTAGGAGAGGGAAGGATAGACAGTCTTAGATATGCTGATCTTTGCGTAAGTCATGATATGACCAACACGGACCGTCCCACAAGAACTGCAGAAGTGCAAAGCCGAGGAGTGCACTGGGGTTAGGAGCAGAGATGTGATATCCCAACACAGTCACATGAGAAGACAATGTAGGACTGGGACTTGGAAAGTTACTGGTCAGGGACGGTCCGAGGGGGAGAGGAAAAAAAGACAGCATGAAAAGACATCAAATCAAAATGTGGCTGGACAAAAACACTGCCACATGTGACGGTTAGTGTTAACTGCTAAGTGACAGAAGCAGAATTCCCTGGGAGATGGGCCTTTCGGTGTGTGTGTATGTGTGAGTGTGGTATCTTGATGTTAAGTTGTGTGGGAGGTCCCATCTTAATTGTAGATGGAACCATTCTCTGGGTAGAGGACCCCACACAGCACAACGCAGAACTCGCAAAGCCCTGTGCACACAAGCAATTTCTGGTCTCTGCTCCTCGACTATGGATGCAATGTGACCAGCTGTCTCAGCTCCTGCTGCTATGGCTTCCCCACTACGATGGACTGTATGTAACGTGAACTGTGACACAGCAGAGATCCTTAAGTTGCTTCTGCCAGAGGAGAAATTGAATTTTTACTGTGTTTATTATTAGTACTATCAAGGAGTATGGGCCAGTGGAGGTCAGAGGGCAGCTCTGTCCAGTTGGCTCTCTTCTTCCACTGTGACTTGAACACAACAAAGCTGGCTCCGCTGGCTTGTGTGTCAGGTGCCTTTACCCCACGAGGGTGTTTGATGCTACTGTTTTAAGACTGGGTCTATGTCCCCTGGCTGGGCTGGAACTACATGAAGACTAGGCTGGTCTTGGATTCAGATACGTCCCTGTCCCTGCCTCTCAAGTGCTGAGATTACAGGCGTGTGTCAGCATGCATGGCTCCTGCATATTATTTTATCACAGCAATGGAAAGGAACCAAAACACTGTTTCTTTCATTGCTTCATACAGATGAGTCACCTCCATAAACTAGTCCTCATTCTGTTGTTGCTGTCACCGTTGGTGCTAATCAAACCCAGGACCTGGTGTACGTCAGGCAACACTTTACCCACCACGGAGCTACATTCCCAGACCTTCCTTCCTTTGTAACATTTTTATTCAGGTATAACTTGTATCAAAGCAATACACAAATAACATATTAGCAAAAGTAAGCATATCTATTTAAATAGCACACAATTTGTAAAAAAGAGCAGTCTGTCTAGGGTACATTCACTGTCTGGTCTTTTGTTTCAAGAGTGCATTTAAGATTCACTTATACTATATTTTATTTTCATTTTATGTGATTGTTTTTTCACTAAGACACAATTTGTCAGTTTCCTTTACTTTCAACAGGTACTCCCTTCGGCTATAGGTATGATATTGATAAACAACGTGTCATTTGTTAAATACTGAGTATACTTTTCTTGACTGTGTCTAAGAGGGGAATTTTGGATTACAGAATGGAAACAGTTGTTTTGTGATTGATTCCAATTCCTTGTAGATGCAAAGGTTTATGAATGCTCTCAAATCCCTTACATAAAATGGCTAATACTTGTATATATGTGCTCTATATACCTCAAATCACCTCTAGATTACTTATGGAAATAATTGTTATAGTATTCTTTTTTCTTTTTAAATAAACTTTATTATCATAAGAAAAAAAACATTGCAAATATATAAAAACATCACATACCAAAATTAACCAGCCTCAAAGTCTATACAACTCAGTGAATTTAAGAATTGGCATTAGGACAGAGGTTGTAAAGGTTACTGTTATAGTGTATCATTTAGGGAATAAAGTTGAGCAGATAAAACTGCTTTACCTACATTTGACCTGTGAGGTCCCCTTTTTCCTCAAGTCTGTTGGCCACCAGTCCACAAGGACGAAGGGATCTACCCGAAGGGGTGAGTTTTGTATGGCCTGTGAGCATGAAGGAAACAACCTTCCCGGAGAAGCTTCAGTGAGGCGGCTCAGCTTTATTCCAGAGTATAGGGGAAACACAGGTTTGGGGACAGTAGCTGGCAAATCGCCTAATTTGCATGAAGTGGCACTCTCCTACCACTTAGCTGGATTAGCAGCGGCACAGCCCTATCAAAATAGCTAAAGCATATCGTATCACCTAATTACCATATGGGTAGCAGGGGAAAAGTTTGAGGGAACTGTTCAAGGGTCACTCTAGAGAGAAGACAGGCATCCAGGTCTAGAGACAGTCTCCAGACAAGGTCAGGTAGAGCTGCAAAGCCATGGTAGACTACAACCTCTGACCAGCAGGGCCTCCCAAGACTGACCCATGGTTTCTTGACTGTCCAGATGCAGAACCGTGTGTGCTAAAGCTCAGGAGAAAAGGCCCAGCACTTTCTCAAGGGATTTTAGGCACTATCACGCCTACCAAGCCTGAGAGCTATGTTTCACATCTTTGTCGGCACTTGACAACATTAGCTATACTGACTAAGATGTAATGACAGTCACTCATGGTTTTATTTTTTCTTCATGGCTAATACAGTTGATCACCCTTGCATGGGTTTTACAGTGAACTGTGTCTTGAAATCTTTACCTCAAATTTTCTTTCCTTGAGTATTCATATATGCTACCCTATTGGCCTCCAGGATAAAACACCGTCACTGAGATGAAGGCAAAGATTTCACTAGACCCAAGATAAATGACAAATGGGTGTTTATTGGGGGAACACTCACACAGATAATAATAAAGAACTGTGGAAATGTGTCTCTGCTCTATCAGATTATCAGATTGGCTGGCCCAAGAGAAAGAGAGTGGAAAACCAAGACCATGCCTCAGGCTTCCCTCAAGCCACTCCCAAGGGGATGTGGCTACTGTTACAGGTTCACAGGCAAGAGGCGGCTACATTGAGAAGTCCAATGCTAATTTTTCCCTTGTAAGTAACTTGTTCTTTTGTTCAGATTCCCAGTTACTTTTGTCATTCTATTAAGAGGTATCTCATACTAGGTCCATTTAAATAAACACAATCAAAACTAGGCTATTTCTGGCTGTAGTCCAGGCTAGTCATGAACTCCCAATAGTCCTGCCTTAGTCTCTTTAGTCCTGGGATTAGAGGCCTGAACTGACACATTCAGTTGGTTTAGCATTTAAACAGTGAATTCTTGAGTCATTTTTTCCCCAGTGGTTTTATATAGCATTAAACCAATAATTTTATAATAATTTATGGTATCTACAACCATCCAAAAGAAAAGCCTGTGTTCACTAATGAGTTCTCTATGGTTCTCCACTTCTGCCAGACTTGCAATAATCACTAACATGCATCTTCTCTCTACAGATTTACCTAGTCCAGGTACTTTGTATAAATGGACTCATTTGTGCCTGGCTTCTTTAATTTACAATACTGTCTTCAAGGCTCATGTGTGGTAACAACACATATCAATACTTTGTTCATCTGATGGCCATTTCACTATGAAGGTCCAGCTAACATCAGCAGTGCTTTTATAAACATACATGCACCTATTTATGTTTTCAGTTCTTCTGAGTATACCTAGACATGAAAAGTCCCACTCATTAATAGTAATATGACTAACTTTTAAAAGAACTGTTGAGCTGACTTCCATATCGACTTCACTGAAGCAGAACCACTGTATGCTCCCACCAGCAATATATGAAGATATGGTAGAGACCAGTGGATCCCCGAAGGTCACTTGCCAGCCAGCTTAACCTAACCAATAAGTTTCAAGTCCAATGAGAGACTTATCTCATAAATAAAGGGGGCCTGGGGGCTGACTGGGTGTAAGTGCTAGCTGCAGAAATCTGATACTAGAGTTGAATTCTCAGAACCCTAATAAAAAGCCAGATGTGGAAGGATGCTCCCATAATCCCAGAACTCCTGAAGGGAGATGGGAGGAGACAGGAGAATCACCTAGAAGCTAGAGGAAGAGCCACCCTGAAGTATGTAACACAGCAGCAGAAAGAACAAGACAGATATTTCCTCAAAACAAGGTGGTGGCAATTCTAGCACTTGGGAGGCAGAGGCAGCAGATCTCCCTGAATGCAAGACCAGCCTGATCTACATAGTGAGTTCCCGCCCAGCTTTGGATACACTGTGAGAGCCTATCTCAATTAAAAACAAAATCAAAAACAAAACAAGGCGGAAGATGAGAACTGACCTCCACATGCAAGACTATGACTTATGCCCACCTATCCACCCATCCAGAAAGAGACAAATAATAAACCTTTCTTTTTTAAGATGGAAATGGTCAAGGAATGGCCCTTCTTTCCCTCATACATACACAAAAGCAGCTTTGGCTGAAATTGTCCAAAATTCTGAAAGTACACCCCAAGACATTTTGAATGTTTGTTAGTGAGACATCCACACACCCATCTGGATTCCCTGTTGTTCAGAAGCAGTTCTCTGGCCTCTGTGACCTGTCTGCTTCAGTTTTCCAGTCAAGAGGACAGATAGTCTCTCCCTTTGGCATTTGCTAGTGACTCATGTCTGGGCTCCTTGGAAACCCTTCTGCCACACAGGAATTTTTCCCTTGAGATGTGGACTGGTCCTGCTATTTCAACTCACCATATTGCAGAATTTGGGAAGATACCTTCACACCTAGTTTTGTTGAGCAGTCTGCCCTTGGGTTTTGCTTGTGATTCCTTCCAGTTTCCCTTCTTCTACGTTAAAAAACATTTTTACAAAGGTTCTTCCATCACACTTTTCCTAAAATCACAAGTTCTCATTCCTACTCTGATTGTAATAGGAAAGCTGTGATAGTTTAGACCGGTGGTTCTCAACCTGTGGGTCTGACTCACAGGAGTCTCCTATCACATTATCCTGCAGATTTACATTAAATTCGTAACAGCAGCAAAATTAGTTATGAAGTAGCAACAAAAATGATTTTATGGCCAGGCATTGGTGGTGCACACCTTTAATCCCAGCATGGGAGGCAGAGGCAGGCGGATCTCTGGGAGTTTGAGGCCAGCCTGGTCTACAGAGCGAGTTCCAGGACAGCTTCCAAAACAGTACAGAGAAACCCTGTCTCGAAAAAAAAACAAAAAAATTATGGTTGGAGTTCACCACAACATGAGAAACTACATTAAAGGGTTGCAGCACTAAGCAGGTTAAGAATCAGTGATTTGGACTAACACTGTGCATAGAAACAGCCAGACACTGGATTTAAATATTTCTGACAACCACATTAGTAAATAGGGGTCAGCGAGATGGTTCAGTAAAGGTGTCTGCCACCAAGCCCTACAACCTAATTTCAAACCCTGGGAGGCCAAAGGGGAGGTAGAAGGGGAGAACTGACATCCACATGCAATGTAAAAGTGCTCAAGAAAAAAAGAAGCTACAAAGTGAATTTAAGCTCAGCTTGGGCTACCTGATATCACATGTGTACACACACACACATATACACACAAGTAAAAAGGCGGGTGAAATAAATTTCTGTAGTATAGTTTATTTAATACAATGTACATAAACATAATCAGTGTAACACTTACTGAGATATTACATTTTTATATCAAATCTTTAGGTCCATTATGTAGACATCTGTACAGCATATCTAAATCAGAACTAGCCATTTTTCAAGTACATACAATGGCTACATCACACTAGTTAGTAACTACTGTACCAGATCTAGACTGTTTACTGTGATGCCAAACCAGAGATACATTTCATCATGATTTAAATGCTTAAAGGGATAATCCTAGAGACTGAATCATTATGTATAATAAACATATATAATACATAAAATAGGGCATTATTCCATTTCCATTGTTTCTACAAGAGTATGTAGCAGGTTGTCTTTGATTTTTAGCACTGGAGATCAAACTTGACCCTGCATGTGCTAAGACAAGCGCTCGACCACTAGTCCTAAATGACAGTTTCTATCATGTTTGATAAATCTTCAACACAATTATCCACCAAAGAAAAAAATCATAAACATTTAAAATGACATCCCACTAGACCATGTTCAGCATACTATAAAGACTGTTTGAGAAATTCTCTGAAATTATCATAAAAAGAAAACAAATGTTTTCATAATACATGTACTCTGGGAAATATATGTAGCTTGCGTTAAGCCCAACATACCCAGAAAGTCTAAATTCAACAACTTAATTTACAACATTTTTTGGTCTCTTTTCCTGCTGTAGCATTTCATACTTGTGTTTGATTTTTTTTCTTTGCAATGTCATCTAATGTACTATTTCATTCTTTGCATTTCTTGTAAACTGGAAGTTGGAACTAAATGTTTTTAGCCTTCCTAGAAAGAATATGAGTATGCTGTGTATTTCATAAGCTGACTTATATAGTCTAGTTGTCTTATGTCTACTTTTAATCCACAAATAGCACGATGTATTAATACATGTAAAATCTGTCATTAACAAAAAGATACAAATGCAAACTAGATCTAGTTATTTCCTAAAAGGACAAGAAAAATGGAGTTGTGAAGAGGTCTTCAATTTGAATGTGGTGTATTACACAGGTTCAATAAAATGAAGCAATTTCCTCTTAGTTTGCTCAACACAAAAATAAATATTGGGGCTAGAGAGATGGCTAAGTGATTAAGAGCACTGGCAGCTCTTTTAGAGGACCCAGATTCAATTCCTAGTACCCACATGGTGACTCACAACTGTCTGTAACTCCAGTAGCAGGGGATCCGATGATCTCTTCTGGCCTTCACAGGCACCAGGCATGCATGCGTGGTTCATAGACATACAAGCAGACAAAACACCCATACACATAAAATAAGATGCAGGTATCAAAATCTATTTTATATCCAGGGAATAAGACTCTTTTAGATTTACTCTAAATTCTGTAATATATAGTAGACCCCTTTCTTGCTTAAAATGTAAGCATTCTGCTAAAGAAAATTTAGTCAAGGGTAAAACTTTAGGTAGCAAATTAAAATTTCTCCTTGTTATTCAATGGTCACTCTACAACATGGCAGAACTACAGAAAAAGACCTTCAAGAACACAAAGACTATGATGACTATGATTATGACAATATTTAGGTAATGCAATCAAAGCTGCATACTTTCTAAGACCACCTAGGTGGTCAGTGGTCAATTTGTATTCCTGCATCCAATTTTGATGGCCAGGGCAGTACTGAGACGTATGATCATCAAGCAGGAACCGGAGGAAAAGTATGCTTCCATCTCTACAGTATATAGGCAGTGCACTGACAACAGTCACACTCCCACAAAACAAGCATCTACCTACCATATGGCAGGCATGTGCATTAGGCACACTTTTTTTTTTATGGTTAAGGAAATGGAAATCAGGATTTAAACAGCCCACCCAAGGCACACAGCCAAATAAGACCTGAAGCTAGTTTAGCAATAAAAAAAGCCTGAGGATCTTCTACCTCACTGCTGGATATCTTTCTCCCCTGAAGACAGGTTTTCTCTATGTGTATGTAGCACTGGCTGTCCCGGAATTCACACCACAGACCCGGGTGGCCTCTGCGTCCCGAGTGCCGTGATTAAATATGTGCACCACCACCACCCGGAACAATACCAAGTCTTTTATTCAGAACAATTTCACTAAAGAAACTGTCACCGTAAGTTTTCCTTGCTTGTCATTACTTTTTTGTTCAAAGTGAACTGACAGACTACAGTCTGCTTCCACTCTGTGTATGTGGGTGTGAGCGTTACCTGAGTGCGTAAGTGTGTCTGAGGGTTCTGAACATTGATACAGTATGTTTTAACCAAGCCCACTCCGATTGTCTGCTCCTTTCTTGCACTTTATTATTAATTACGTTCTCTGAGTCTATTCGGCACTCCCACTATGTGCCTGGGTCATCCATGGGAAGTGTGGGTCGTAGGTGCTCAGGGAGCAATCCCTGAAGAAAACCCACTTTCCCTCTCCCGCAGCCATCATTTGACAACAGCTCCTCAGTTGTAACTTTTATTCTGAGCAAGCAAGAAACTACTGGGGACTACCTACCTAGGCTTTTTTAGTACTGTTCATTTGGGTCATAGAGCCCTTTCTGTGATGTCTGCACATCTATAAGCGGGGAAGGAAGGAAGGAAGGAAGAAGGAAGGAAGGAAGGAAGGAAGGAAGGAAGGAAGGAAGGAAGGGAGTGTGAATAAACAAACTGTGAAATTTTTGTGTTTAGGGTGACCAATTAAAAACAAAACAAACAAAAACAACTCAGCTGATTTCAACCTTCAATCTTAATAAATATCCCAGAGGTGTTTTAAAGGCAAAGAACATCAGGTTTTATGGCGGCATATGCATTAAATCTCAGTGCACTGGAGGCAGAGGCAGGTGAGTTTGAGGCTAGCATGGTCTACATAGTTGAGTTCTAGGACAGCCAGAGCTACACAGTAAGGCCTTGTCTCAAAAACAAAACTAAAACTAAAAAGAAAACCCAAAGCATTACATAGAGATTTTCTTTGGTAGACATCTTTTCATTTTCTTATACCTGACCTGGAAGGTTCATTTACAGACATTCCCTAGAACTCAGGGGTTACTAAATCAACTCCAGGAAAAGGCTTTCTATGACAGCAGTCCTCAAGAGGTGGTCCTTGGATCACCAGTATCAGCAGAGGAACGGCGTTGGGAGATAACACAGGGCCGCCAAGGTCGCCAGGCTTTGCTCCCGCTTTTCTTCTCAGTCTCACATCTAGCACTTAGATACCTAACCCACTTGGAGTTGGTTTTATTTTTACTTTGGGTATACAGTTAGAAAAGCAAGCCTAACATCTCTCACGTGTGCATTCCCCCATCCCGAATCATTTACTGAAGAAGTCTGTCCTTTAGGCACTACGTATTAGCGGCTTGTTCAAGGCTCAGCTCACCATAAAGTTGAAGGGGTTCATCTCCGAGCTATCTCTGCATTATTCACTGCTGTTTTGGTGACTACGGTTTGGTGGTTTATTCTCTTTTTGCTTTCACAATTGCTTTGGCTATTCAGACTTTTTTGTGATTCTACATAAATTTTAGAGTTTCGTTTTTCTGTTTGTGTGTGATGAATGTCATTTTTATTTTGAAGGAACTGCATTAAATCTGTAGACTTCTCTGTGTAATACTGATAGCTTAACAATACTCTTTCAACACAAAACATGAGGTATTTGTCTATTTTTTGAGCCTATTAAATGTCTTTTTTAAAATTTTTCTAAATTGGTATAAAACCTTAAAAGCACTGTGTAGTGGTCCCCATAAACTCATATATGGAATGTTTTTCCCCAGTTGGTAGAACCACTTGAAAAGGATTAGAAGGTGTTGCCTTGTTGGAGGAGGTATGTCACTTTGCAAACTATACATCTGATAGGGAGATAATAGCCAAAGCACATAAAGGACTAGAACTCCTCCCCAACAAACAACTAAATATCCTAGTTAAAACTGGGCTAGACACTTCAAAAAATATTTAGTAACAGGTACATTAAAAAATAGCTTAACAGCAGGGATCATTAGTGAACTAATAAAAGTCAAATCTACAACAAAATACCCAGTTAAAATGTCGACTAGCAATAGAAATAAGCCAACTAGCAAGAATATGAAAGGAGGAAAAAAAGAAACCCAAATAGTATAGCCATCATTGAAGACAGTATGGTGTTTCCTCAAACAAACAAAAAAGCAAAACACCAAAGATACAACTATCTGCAAGCTCACAATTTAGGTATATCCAAAGGAAATGAAATCAGTACATTAAAAAAAGGAAGCCTATGCTCACTGTAACACTATTTGTTGTGACCAAGCCAAGATAAGAAATCAGCCTAAGTACCCACTAATGGGTAAAACAAAGAAAATACAGTATATAAAATGCGGCACGCACACACAGGTGTATATACACACCATGGGACAGTACTCACAAATCAAAAAATGTCATGTGAAGCAACATGGAGGATATTATGTTACGTGAAATAAGCCAGACACAGAAAGCTGAATATTGCACGATCTCACTCATATGCAGCACCTAAAAAACTGTTTTCATAGAGGCAGAGGTTCAAGTGGTTACCAGGAACTTGAAGGAGGTGGGGTGGGAGGTTAAGACTAACTACAGGTACAAAGGCATAGTTAGAGAGGAAGGATACATTCTGGGGTTGTACTGTACAGTTTAGATGCCCAGGGTTAGCAATAATGTGTATATTTTAAAACAGCTAGAAGAGCAGTTTTTACAGTCTTATCATAAATCAAAAACAATGCTTATAAAAAAGTACAATAGTTACATGTCAGTCAAAAAGTACAGTAAAAACTTTTAAATATACTGCGCAAAGTAAAAATGATGTACAGATCACTATAGGATTACCATCAGCCTTCACTGAATGCGTTATTACTATTCCACTCCCCATCTCACTCTTCCAAATTGTTCTATCAAGGTCATTCCTGGGGCTACAGAGATGGCTCAGTGGTTAAGATCACCGCTCCTGCAGATGACTGGGTTCCCAGCACTTATATGGAAGCTTCCAACTGTCTGTAACTCGAGTTCCAGGGTACTAGACCCCCTTTTCTAGCCTCTGCGGGCACCAGGCACATACGTGGGACACCTATACACATGCAGGCCAAACATTCATATGTAAAAAAAAATCGTTTTTTCTTATATTTTTGAGATTTATAGTATAATTACATTTCTCCCTTTGCTTTCCTCCATCCAAACTCTCTCATATATTCTTCCCTGCTTGCTTTAAGATTCATGGCCTCTTTTCTCATTAACTTTGCTACATGCACATGTATGTGTATTTCATATTTCAATATTCATATTTCTAAATAAAACCTGTATAATTTTACTTGTGTGTATGTTTTCAGGGCTGACCATTTGGCACTAAATAACCAGTAGGTAACAGCTTTTTAAAAACCAATTCCTTGCTAATATTATTCTTTCCCGCCCGCTAATATAATTCTTAACCACTGGAGCACGTGTCCAGAGCTCCAGTGCTGAGCAGAAGAAACAGGATTCCCCGAGCTTGCTAACTCACAGGCAGCCTGGCTGAATCGCTGAACATTGGGTTTAGCGTGAGACCCTGTCTCAGAAAATAAAGTGGAGAAGAGCAACTAAAATACCCGGCAAAAACTGACCTCTGGCCTCCATGTGCACATACACCTACACATACATGCACATACAGACCACACGCACATGCTTACAACCTACTGTGATTTAATACTCATCTGCAAATTCATAACAAAATATTTACATGTCATCTGCTTCTTCCACCAAAAGACACCCAGCCACCTTATCTGTCATTACTGTCTCCCCACCCTGAGAAATAAACTTTGAAAAGGAAGTATCATGCTGATGCTTACACAAAGGATTGTATTGCATCTGACAGAAGCAGAATCATCCTCCACAGCCTTACTTGTGGCAAGAGTCAAGGAGACAATGCAACCAGCAGGGTATTCTGCTCTATTCCCTTTCTTCTTATTCAAATGGTCATTTAATTTAACTCAATATAAATATATATCTTAGTCTATTTTCTTTTTTCTCCCTATGCTCAATGTAGTGTTTTTCCTACTCTTCAAAATTAAAGAAAACCAGCAAATCCCATTCTAAAACACAAGGCTAATACTATACACTGAAAATACGTTCAAAGGTCAAATGTCACTTCTCAAAGCAGGTAACAATGTCTTTCTATTTCAAGTCAGCCTTTAAACAGTGTGCTCATGTAAGTTAGGGAGCTTTCCCAAGAAAATTTTATCTAGTCACTATGAGTTTTCTCTATCCAATCATAAAGATTACTAATTTTATTAGTCACTATTTCTTCCCAAAATGGTCTGCAGTGTAGAAATGAAAACATTTTTATTTATCGTTTTCCACACCATCACACATTCACAGAATTCCTAACATACCTAACACTAGGCTGGGATCTGAAGATAGACAGACAGACAGGCACGCACACATGAGTGCGAATAAAACAAGGGTGCATCTTACCCCAGAAAAGGTTATAGAGACCTGGTATACAGTGCAAACCTAAGATAATAGGCTATATGTTAATTAGTGACAGACATTATTTTTAAAATGTAAGTCTTACATTTTGAGAGGCATTTTTTTTACTACTTAAAAAAAAAGTACAAGTAAGGTAAGGGGCTGGAGAGATGGTTCAGTGATTAAGAGCACTGGCTGCTCTTCCAGAGGTCCTGAGTTCAGTTCCCAGCAACCATACGGCTCACAATCATCTATAATGAGATCTGGTGCCCTCTTCTGGAGTGCAGGCATACGTGCAGATAGAATATACATAATAAATAAGTCTTTAAAAAAAGGGACAAAAAAAAAAAAGAGGTAAGATGTCCAAGGTCCTTATAAAGTCAATTTTATATATCACGTGATTAAAAACTACGTGAAAGAAATTTAAAGACTCACAAAGAGGTGTTTATGTATTTTTCTGTAGTTTCAGCCTTACTAAAGTGCAAGTTCCCTCCCAAGGCCTATGGGACACTGTCACGGTGCAGGCCACTTTCATGATAATAAAATGTCACTAGGCAGATGTCTGTAGTAACAATGCGAAAGCTCTAGTAAGTAAATGCTGACACGGGTGCACAGGGCCATGCAGGGCACAAACTACACCAGTAGTTGCCACTCTCTTCACTGCAGGCATTCAGCTTTAACATACTGTCCTTTAGGAATAAACAATTACTAATTCCTTGCAAGTTTCAATCTCTGAATACATGCCTTTTTATCCTTCTTGTGATAAGATGGAAGCAAAGCATGTCTACTGTATAGCAACATACGCTATCTAGAAGAAAAAGGACCTAGGCAACTGCTTGACTTACAAACTGGACGTTTTCCCTTTAAAGAACATCTTGACTTGGGAGAAGGACAAAGCCGCCGAGAGTGTGGTTGATGCACAACTAATAACCCCAGCACCAAGGGGCTAATCTAGGCAGATCACGAATTAAAGGACACCCTGGACTGCATAGTGAGACCTGTCTCAAGCACAAAATAAAAAAAAGGGACAAACCACAGATACATTCCTGAGAATGAATATGACAGTATTTGTTACTAAAGATCAAATTGGAGTTTTTAAGTGAAAACTGGAATCCTGGAAAACTTGAAATCCATCATATATGAGTTGGACAATTTTCCCAAATCTAAGGATTTTCTTGATGACAAGGGAAACACTAACAAATGCTATACTTAAATATTCTGTAAGATGTATCAAAAACTGGTGGACCTAAAAAAAAAAAATCAGCAAGCCACTTTAAAATGATCCATGCCTGATATTACAAAATCATCCCGGATATAGAGCCTACTAGACAGACCAATACTGACTAATGTAACAGTGGGGGAGAGTGCAGCAGAGTAGTCAGGTGGCAGGTATAAATACAAAGACAGAAGCAACACAGGAAAAAAGCACACACACCAATACGTATGAAAATGTCATAATAAACTCATTATTTTGTACACTAAAAACACCAATTTAAAAACATCCATTATATAAATAATTCACTTTCTTTCTTTTAGAGTCTACATTATAACCAACCTTTAAGAAACACAGAGGCAGGCAGATCAGTTCAAGGCCAGCCTGGTCTACAGAGCAAGTTCCAAGACAACCAGGGCAACACAGAGAAACCCTGTTTCAAAAAACCAAAAATCAAAACCAAACCAAACAACCCAGTCTCAAGTCGACAGCCATACACCCTTAACACACCAAATCTTGTCTGGTCTTGGAAGAAATTATCTCTTGTCACCTTTTTTAAAAAATTGCTTTGCTACAGTCTCACTCCTGGCTGGCCTAGAACTTGCTATGTAGCCCGGCATGGCCAGGGACTCACAGGGATCTTCCTGCTTCTACCGCCTGAGTTCTTGTCAACTTTTACCTCCAGAGAATAGCAACAATTACCTGGAGGGGCTGTCAAAACTCCTCCCTACCAGCCACTGATCTCTCTGTCTGGTCATATTTTTTTCCTACCAACAAAATGCTCTCACAATAAAAGTGAATACAGAGACAGATACAAGAATCCAACTATTACCCATTAAGCCAGATGCTAAAAAGATTTGAAAAATATAGAAAACAATGTTATTCTGTTCATTAATTCTATTTGGCTTTGGAAAAGCTATTTTTTTTTAAATTTATTTATTGTGTATACAGTCTTCTGCCTGCATGCCAGCAAAGGGCACCAGATCTCATTCAAGGTAGCTGTGAGCCACCATGTGGTTGCCGGGAATTGAACTCAGGACCTCTGGAAGAACAGTCACTGCTCTTAACCGCCAGCCCCTGGAAAAGCTATTTTAAATTTAAAATGATATTAACATTAACATGGTGGTGGCATGCCTGCTATCATAATACTTGGGAGGCCAAGACAGGAGAACCCCAAGGGGCCAGCACAGACTCCATATAGAAACCCATTTACTGTCTATCCCCATCCAAATTAATATATATTATTTACAACTTTCTTAGTTTCAACTTCAAAATAGTAATTATACACACACATATCCAAATAGAAATAAAGCTCTCTGAGGTCTCCGAAATTTAAGTGCCAAGGGGTCCTAAAATAAAAAAGTTGAGAATACTGTCAGTGCCTTTGAAAAGTGTGTCTGGATCATAAAGAGTAAGAGTAAAGAATGACAAGATATATTGTTGAAGAGATGACCAGATGTCAGATCCTACAGAGCTTGTCAGTCCAAATAAGGAACCTGGATTTTATTCAATTTGGAAGACACTGTTTCTCAATATCACTTTGGTGAACACAAACTGGGGTTGGAGGGACACTTAAGTGACTCCTCCACATACCAACAAATACATTTTCCTACCACAAATGTGATACAATCATTACTTTCTCTGCCTTACCAACTGTGTCTGTGTAATGATCAACTCCTGTGTTCCTACTTCCTGCATCTTAAATTGCCTCCATTTCATCATTACCAGTTTCATTTTAATAACTTCCTTGTCCAACTAACAGACTCCTTTGCTGCAACACAGGTTGAACCTATGTATTACTCTCTTTACCGTGTCCATACGTAAAGATGAACACTGTTGGAGAGAGTCATAGTACAGAGCACACTGGCTGTAGGTCCTGAGCACTGCCTGGCAGTTCGTCCTTACTCTTCTATTTCCCATCATGCTCAGTTTCTCCCTTAAATAGGCAATTCTTGCTGGCTCATGAACATGCTCACTTAGTTTTTTCATTTAAAAACAATTTGTTTATACAGCATGATTTCTTCAGCTTTGTAGATGTGGGCCTTTTGTGTCACTTCTATAATATAACAAAAACCATAATTATAAATATATCTTAAGGAACTGCTGTGAAAATTAGATGAGTATGGAAAACAAAAACAAAACAAAAAACTTAGGACAGAGACTAGTAATGTTTGCAATATATCATTATTGCTAATATCACATATCCATCTATTCAGGGACCAGCTATACAAGAGTGACACACTATAGAGTCATTCTGAATTCCTCAACTCTCCCTCATTCTAATCCATCTGTAGAGTCTGTTGAATTTTACCTTTCAAGTTTCTCCTGTTCTGAATACTTTCCTATCTACATTATCATACTTTTTATGCTATCATATTGTTAAAAGGACAATTTGAAGCTCCAGAATTGTTTCTTGCATTCACGTTTATTTTCCCAAATTTCTGCATATTATAGTCAGGATAGTCTATTCTAACCTTGTACCTGAGACACTCATCTAGTTTAAAATGCTTGCTCCTATTGTAATAATAAGGTCTGAGTCTATGGCACAGCCTATGAAACAAGGCAAGTTTGGTTTGTACTTACCAATACAAACTCATTTGGCATCTCACCTCTTGTATGCCTAGGAGCATCACTATACTTTCCACTTCCTAGTTTCTCTATTTTGTACCCTGTGCGATAATATTTCTGCATCTCTTAGCTTAACTTCTATTAATCCATTATGTCTTAGATTAACTGTAATTTCTTCAGGGAAATGGAGATGGGGGGAGCCAGAGATCCAAGGTCATTCTTGGATATGAGGTTGAGGCAGCCATGACGTCAAGAGATTCTGTTTCAGAAATAAAGGAGCTAGGGAGATGGTTCAGTTGATAAAATACCTGCTATACACGTATGCGGATTAAAGTTCAGATCCCGGCACCCAGGTAAAAACTCAGGCATGGAAGGCCACCTGTAACCCAAGGACTGGGAAATGGAGACAGGGTGTCCCAGGGCATTGCTGGCCAGACCAGTTTAACCAAATCAGCAAGTTCCAGGATCAGCGAGAGACCCTTCTCAAAACACAAGGAAGATACCTGCTGAGCTCTGTCCTTTATGCACATGAGCACGCATGCATGCATACACACAAAAGCAGGCACATACACACAATAAACCAAAGAGCACAAACTTAAAGCTGCATGAAGACAAGTATATTATCAGCTTAACGTCAACCCAACTTCTGACCAATGCTTAATACTTCTCTACTAATTGTAAGGAAAAAGGTCCAGCTAAAGAAACACCCTGAGCAGAGCCAAAGAAATATACTTTGGCCCTGCAACCAGAACCAAAGAAATGCACACTGACCATGAAACCAGCGCCAAAGAAACACACTTTGTCCCTGGAATCAGAGTCAGTGAAAGAAATACACCATGGCCCTAAAATTAGAGCCAAAAGGCTAAAAGGGACCAGTGAAAGAAACACACTTTGGCCCTGAAACCAGAGTCAAATCTGACTTTAAATCTGTGCAGAAAATCAACCAATCCCTGAGCAGAAGATCTAGCCATTCTGAGCTCAGGGATTGAAATCTGACCAATCCCCACCCTGGAAATCTCCCTGGAAAAAGTCTGCCCCTAAAAAGCCCTATATAAACCCTCTGCCTGTTCAGCTTCTGGCTGTTCGGGCTGCCTGGCTGCCCCTACTACCCTGGCAGAAGGCAGCCACTCTCCTGGATTCTTTCCTCCCAATCAATCTCATGAATGAGATTTGGGTGAGACCTTCTTTCACTGGAGCAGAGACGACCCTGGGTGGAGCAGAGCAGAGCAGGGTTATAAGACTTTTCACTGGGGAAACCTTCCCTGGCAAGAGAAGTTATTACATTCTGGACTGGAGCCGAACTGTAACAACTTTGCTTACACTGGGGAAGCCTTTCCCTGAAGCAGGGCTATAAGCTGCTACGCTTACTGTGACCTGTGGTATTACCTGGCTCCTGACTGCCAGAATACCTTTCCATCTGAGCTGTAACACTCAGTATTCCAGTGCCAGAATCCTCATCCATCCTATCCCATCCGTCAAAATGCTTACACACTAATGATTTGAACAGTAAATCACTTTAAAGAGACACTAACTAGTTCAGCTACTGGGAAAGAAAGACATGTCATAGAAGGTATAATTTTTGATTTTTGGAAAGAGGGTGTCATGTGGCCCAGGATGGCCCTGAATTCAATGTAGCTGAAAATGCCCTTGATCCTCCTCCCTCTGCCTTCATAGAGCTAGGATTATAGACAAGGGCCACCAAGCACAGCCTAGGTGTATTGTTATCATTGTTATTACCATTGCTGCTGATATCATACTCTTGAATGACTCTAGCTGGGCCTCAATCAAGCAACCCACTACAGCAGGAACTCTCAGGCGCAGGAAGTTTGAGAGATTTAATTTGAAATGGTACCACCTCAGAATAGTATAATTTTTTTCAGTCACCAATTCTCTATACGTATTTTGCAAAATATAACTTACAGCAAAAAGCTTTGTGGATGGTATTTATATTTAATTTAGAAGGGAACTTATGATTTTTTTTCAGTAAAACTGTTTTTCTAACCATTGGATTAATGTGAAGTATAGTATTACCTAAAAACACAAGGAGTGGATAAAAGTGGTAATTTGGAAGGATACAGAAGACCAATTTACATAGCTTGTTTGCTTGTTTTATCTTTTGAGATTTTTTTTTTTGAGACAGGGTTTCATGTAGCCCAGGCTAGCCTTAAACTTCTGATCCTACTGCCTCCACCACCTAAGTACCGGGGTTACAGATTATAAATTACCCACATTAGAGTTATATGTGTCTTGAGAATATAAAAACAATTTATTATAAGATGGTTTAATATTAATCTTTAAAACCACTAAACTTGGTGTACATCTGTTACACGAACAATAAGCAGCTTCAAATTATTTAACATCCACATAGAATAGTTAAAACAACAAGTGCATTTGCTTACAGGGACATAATCAAAACAGAGTAAGAAAGCATCAGAATTTCTTATAAGATTTCAATACTGAGAATCTCAGGAGATCGTCAACAGTTTATAGAGCATCCCCTGAAACTCTGTCTGTGGCATACTAGGTCTACTTGGGATGGTGTGGCTAACAATAGGTCTTTTCACAGCAGTACACAACTATTCCTTGTAAACTACAGACGTGTCTATGTGTAAAAATTAACACAGATAAATCATGTATAGTTGCTAGTACACATAAACAACAAAAATCAAATAATCTCCCTCACGTGTATCTCTGGATCAAGAGTTGCATACACTCTGAAAAACACACTCAACATTGTAATATGCTAGCCTGCCTCTCCCTCTCTCTCTTTTCCAAGACATCTGCTATATAGAGGCTATCCTGGAATTTGCTTTGTAGATCAAGCTGGCCTTCAACTCATAGAGACCTGCCTGCCTCTGCCTCCCAGGTACTGGTATTAAAGGCATTTGATAACACACCCAATCTAAGCATTTATTTTAAGAAATAATGCTACTTCCTAAGACAGTACATAAGACTTAGAATACGCATGTATAATTTTTGAAAAAAGGAGAACATGCATAAGTTATTACACACATGATCTATTAAGAAATATTCCTTTAAATTATTTAAGGATTTTAAAGATGAGCACCTACTATTCATAGAAAAATTCTTTTTTTTTTCTAAATTAGATTTTATAGCTTCCTTAGGTCATTAAAAAATACTAGAAACTGTTTTATTCTTTAAAAACCGTTATCTCCAGGATATGGCTAAAGATGTAAATGGTATGTAATTTCTCATGTGATAACAGCTACCCATTTTTGATCTTTAAAGCTAAAATACTATTTTAAAAACCATCAAATGCAATTTACTACTACCTGAAAACTCAGCTTCTAGAAATTACCATTTATAAAAAGAAAATCAAGAGACATTTTCACTTAACTATACTTAATACTTCTTGTTTGTTTGTACTTTTCATTGTTTTGTTGTTGTTGTTGTTTGTTTATTTTGTTTTTACTCGGGTTTCTCTGTGTAACAGCCCTGGCTGTCCTGGAACTTGCTTTGTAGACCAGGCTGGCCTCCCAAATTCTGGAATTAGAGGCAGACACCACCACTGCCCAACTATACTTAATACTTATATAAACACTTTCATCCCAACCCTTTCAAAAAGAAACCATGAAATCCTAAATACGTAAATAGATGCTATCAAATATTAGTGGCACCATGTTTTTCATGGTTAACTAATCTGGAAGACTGATGACCACTATGAAGGACAGGAAACCAATCTGGCACACACATTAATCTGGACACAATGGGCACTATCATTGTCACAGTTAGCAGTAATGAGAAGCTCTTTGGAAAGCTAAGGCACAAAGAACTTCACACATCACAGACTCTCACTTTTTTTTAAATCATCCTTAAAATGAAAGACCCATTCTCCATTTAAATTGTCTATTTCTAAAGTACTTTCCACATAATGTTAACACACCATGATTTCTCAATCTTGTAATACTGCCCTCATTTGATTTCCCACACAAAATGGGAGGTGTGGAGTTTTGTTTTGGAGTCTTCCCCCACCCTTTGATTAGAAACCAAGGCAAAAGGTTGTCTTCACATACTCTAAAATGTCTACCATTTGGGAACTACTGTAAAGTACAGACACGTACACCTCCCATGTTAGAAGTTCCTTGAATATTGGCAGTGAGCTCTGAAGACATATTTGCCTGTAATTTAAGGACGAAGCGTGAATGTAAACCGAGAAGGACCGTAGTAGCATGTACTCCATTACATTTCCCTAAGAACTTTCCCTTAAAGTTCATGCATGTCTCTCTGTACAGCCACGGACGATGATCTGGGCTATTCGATGAAAATAATCAGAGCTGCATCTGTCCGAAAATATATCAATCTAGCTTATCATCAACGCAGATCTGCAAAACTCACACGTCCAAAGGAGGGCTGAGGTAGTATTCCCCGACAGAGGATCTTGGTTTTGTCTGTAATGTAACACTCACAGGGCAGATAGTGGTCCCTCCTAAGTGAGATGCTGGGAGGTGGATGACAGAACCGGGAGACCCACACGTCGGTCTCCATCCTTGTCCTCCCCCACCCGCTCCTCATTCCTTTGCTTATCACATTCGAAGCTGAGAGGTGCCCCAGTGGACAGTTTTATAGGGTCGTTTTCCTGGTGCGTAAAATGGGATCTAACGCCCTCGGACAGCCTGGGGTTGAATGCCATTACTGCCAGCCCCCGAGGCTCACCTCTAGCTTGTGGTTGATCTGGGACACAGTCTGGGCTTTGTGGCAAAGCTGCGCAAAGCAGGAGCTAAGGCTGGTCATCTTCTGCCGCCCCTCGTAAGTGATGTCCGCCTGGTCGGGATCGATCTCCCCCAGAAGCAGATCCACATCCACGAAGGCCTTGTCGAACTCCTTCTCCAGCACCTCCAGCCACCGGAACATGGACACCCCGCCAGGGGAGACCCCCACAGGGCAGGAGGCGCCCCCTGGGCCGCCGCCGGCTCCCGCCGGGCATGGGCCGCCCGCCGACATGGCGCCGTCCAAGGCCTCGCCGACTGCTGCTCACCCTGGCCGCCCGCCCCGCGCGAGGGGAACTGCTGGCACCGCGGCGCCCCTCGCGAGCGCACACAAGCCCCGCCGGTCCCCTCCCTTCCCTCGCGCCGCCAACGCCGGCAGCGCAGCTCCAGAGCCGCAGGGACAGCGCGGCCGAAGCAGCGACGGCGGCACACGGAAGACCCGCCCGCATCCCGGCCCGCCCCCGCCGCGCATGCGTAGCGGAGGCCAGAGCCAGCGCAGCCCAGAGGAAGGAAGTGGGCGGGGCCGTGAGAGACCTCGGCCAATGAAAAGCCTCCGCCTCCGGGAGTCTGCGGCCATGTTGACGACTGGCAAAACCCTGAGAAGCGGAAGGGATGCGGCGGGCCCTTGCGAGCGGGAAAGGCCGGAGGAAAGGAAGGGTCGCTGAGGGAACTGGCATCCGCCAGTTTGGCTTCACAGTGGGCGGGGAAGCGGTCCACAGTCATCTGGGAAAAGTTGCTGCGGGGGCGTCAAAGGGCTCGGGTGGGAGCGCGGAGGGCCTTGTGAGCATGCGCAACAGCCACGTTTTCCCTTTGGCTTTCCTGCTGTGACTTAGGGCGGGGTGGGTGGGTACACTGGCTGTTCTCGGTGAACCAGACAGTGCGTTCCAGTTAGGAACTGCCTGAAGCTGTCCGTGGAAGCTGCTGACCGGGTTTTGCTGAATCTATGGCCCCTTCGTGTGTGGTTGACAAGCCTGGGTTCAGGGCCTACAGGTTCTCACACGCTAGCTAGCCGCCCCACCTCAGTGGTGTCAACTAATTTGGCAACCTAGTTTCCAAAACCGACTTCGCTTAGTATTAAGGGAAACTGAAAGCGATAGTACTTGGCACGTGGCACTCGTCTTACTGTATCACAGATCATGTATTTCTAAAGCAGCTATTTGGGATGCCGTGGTTATCTTATAAACTAGTATAGTGCCCTCCTTCCTGTGTCATTTTCATATGTTCATAACGTTGAGTCATGTCCCGGTTGAGGCACTGAGGACATGCAATCTAATGAAACGACCCTCGCTCAAGCTGAGTGCGTAAGATAGTGAGGCTCGCACAACTTTTAATTCCAATGTTACGTGCATTTGGGAGCAGTTAGCAAGAGCTTTCTTTACATTCCGCCTCCCCTCCACCTCTGTCCAGTCCAAGAGTAGACGGTCTGGAAGGGAAAAGAGAAGCCTGTCTAATTCGAGTAGGCTGGTAGGCACTGTGTCTCCTGTGTCGCCTACGGGAGTATTTGGAAATCGAGTCCAGAATCTTTTGTAAGCTGTTCTTGGGACAGACCCTTCTAATCAACCATCAATCAAAAAGTGTACAGCATTCTGAGCCTCTAAACAAAGTAATACCAATAGGAATTAAGAAACAACAGATTTAGTTTGCGCTGTGGATACCAATTCAAGACTGGGTAGCATCAAGAAATAAAGTATTTTGGCTCCAGCAAACTTAGCTAAGCAAAACCTATGCGATCCTTCCCTTGACCGGAAAGCAGAGAACGCCTCAAAAGGCCTTAGTACACAATAGTGTAAAACTTCCCATCCTTTCCCAATGTTGCTTGTATTTTATTTTATGTATATGGGTGTTTTGCCTGCATGTATGGTACTTCTATAAACCACATGCATGCATAGTGCCCACAAAATCTCGAACAGTACCAGATCCTCTGGAACTGGAGTTCCAGACATTGTTAGAGACCATGTGGGTGCTGGGAACCAAGTCCTTCTGCAAGAGCAGCCAGTGCTCTTACTGAGCTCTGTCTCCTGCCTATCCTCCCGTAAAGGTTTGTTATATTTTCATGTGCAGTATTTGCAAGAACGTTAAGGAAGCTCCAGGCCATTTTCTCTAGTAATACTTTTTTTTTTTTTGGCCAGGAACTTAAATGAAAAATTACAGAGAATGGGAAAATACTTAAAAACTATAACAACAATAGCTTTCAATTATTAAGAATGTGCTATGTGTCAGTTATTTCTTTGATTCTCAAATCTTGTGGTAGGTATAATTTCTTAATAAATGAGTTGTAGACATTAAGCATTTTAGTAATGCCACAAAGCAGACATTTTAATATAGGTGTCTTTCTTACTAGTCTTTCATATTAACAATAGGATACAGAATAGGAACTCCATTTCATGTTGCTGTGAAAAATTGGCAGATCAATCCCAAAATCTTTTATAGCCAGTATTTCACAGGTGTATACACATACAACTATAACAACAAAAAAATGTATTTCCCATTATAATGCTCTTTAGATAAACCAAATGTAAATTGTATTTCTTTTAAAATATTAAATTTAGTACTTATTATGTGAGAGATTCTGAACAGCTTGTGCGTATGGACCAGTGTTCTTATGGATGACGAATATCCTAATTTTCAGCATAGAACCCAGCTTCATTTCTGTCACAGCCTTCACAACTCCAACAAGTAAAACCTTAGATGTCTCAGGTTAATTTCATGTCATGTTGCCCCTTTTCATTATCATTTGACATAGCAGCTGCCACATCCCAGGTGCTCACCATCTTGGCAGTCAGTGATGACTTTAAGTGCTCATGAGATTTCCTGGTAGAAGGTTTAGTCCCCTTTGATTTGGGATTTTGCAGTTCTGCAAGTCACAATAGACTAGGACTGTGGAGAAAGGCTCAATGGTCAACTGCTGCCACCTTTTGTCAGTGTACTGTATCTGCATTTGTGGCCTTGTGTGTGCCGGGATTGGGACTTGTCATTTCAGTACTTGTGACTTTGTTTTCACATGGCTTAAAAGAGACTGTGATATTTCTACTTTCACTTGGATTGAAAGGTACTTTGAGGCTGGGTGGTGGGGGCACACACCTTTAATCCTAACACTTGGGAGGCAGAGGCATGTGGATTTCAGTGAGTTTGAAGTCAGCCTGGTCTACAAAGTCCCATGACAGTCAGGACTGTTAAACAGAGAAACCATTTCTAAAAAACAAACAAACAAACCAGACCAAACCAAACAAAATTCTTCCAATAACTCATAAATTATGCTTGTGTGATTTAAAATAACATAACATAACTAAAAGGAGTCTGATTTTATTTTGCCATTATTGTTTTGAGACAAGGTTTTACTATGTATCTTCGGCTGTCCTGGATCTTTTTTTTTTAATATTTTATTTATTTGTTGTGTATGCAGTCTTCTGCCTGCATTCCAGGGAGGGCACCAGATCTCATTCAAGGTGATTGTGAGCCACCATGTGGTTGCCAGGAATTGAACTCAGGACCTCTGGAAGAACAGTCAGTGCTCTTAACCTCTGAGCCATCTCTCCAGGCCCTGTCCTGGATCTTGTTGCATAGCTCAGACTGGCCTAAAACTTGTAGCAGTCTTCCTGTCTCTGCCTTAGGATTGCTGGGATTCAGACATGATCTAGTACACTCAGCTTGACAATCTTAGTTTTTCATATCGTGTTTCATCACTAAAGACAAACGGAGTGAAGGCTAAGGAGAGTAGAGGCGGAGGGAAGGTGATGGTGTTTTCTTTGGTAACTAGACGGAGGCTGTAAGTTAGTGAGTGTATATTCTTCTAGAGCACCACCAACTCTAGTGACACTAGAAACTCTTCCTTGCACAGGATAGAGAGTTTATCCGTATTAAACTCTCCTCTGTTCCAGGCTTTATACTAAACATCTCCTGCTCCTGTTAATTTCCTGTAACACTGCCAGAGGTAGGAAAAAAGATTAAGTACTCTTGGTATTTATAAACAGTTGTATGAAGAATAAAGAAATGCAAGGAAAGTTCATTGCCATTTTATTTGAGCAACCCTGGAAAACCTCAGAATATTATACTTATTTTATAGTTACTTTATCTATTACATAAAATTGCTACAATTTATAATTTTAAGAAAGTCATGCAAAAGAAGTAAACTTGAACCTTCCTGAGCAGTTTGTTCAGCCTCATTCTTCCTCTGTTCGTTTCTTTTAATATAAATGGGGGAGCAGATTGTTGTTTTATTCTTTTTTTTTTTTGTTTTGTTTTTGTTTTTTTTCGAGACAGGGTTTCTCTGTATTGCTTTCGAGGCTGTCGGTCCAGCCTGGCCTCGAACTCACAGAGATCCGTCTGCCTCTGCCTCCCGAGTGCTGGGATTAAAGGCGTGCGCCACCAACGCCACACACACACTTAAAAAGAAAAATTCCTCAAATTCTAACCCTGAATTTGGACTATCAGAGTACTGCAACTATAAATATCTTCAATAGTTAAGGTAGTCTACTATTTACCTAGGAAATTCTAAAAGCAGTTACTTTTCTTTTTTTAAATCTTTTTAGAAGTAATTTATTTATTATTATTTTATTCACATTGGTGTTTTGCTTGCATATATGTCTATGTGAGCAGCTCAGATCTCCTTGAACTGAAGTTACAGACAGTTGTGAGCTGCCATGTGGGTACTGGGAATTGAACAGAGTCCTCTGGAAGAGCATTCAGTGCTCCTAACTTCTGAGTCACCTCTCCAGTCCTAAGCAGTTACTTTTCAAGCATACCTTTGATACATGCAACAGAGCATAGCTAAATAGACTTTTATATTGTTTAATGGTTAGACATATTTCTAAAATACACATTAGTCTTTAAATTGTAAGTAATAGTTTTACAATTTAAAGAAAAGGGTTTATTTAACAACATTCTGTCTTATTTATTAAGTCCAGTATAATTTAGCTTCAAGAATTATTTTTCCTGTTCCACAATTAAAGCTTCCTAGACACTACTTTGTATATAGACTTTTTGTATATAGAAAAGTTCTCAATCCCTGTTACTCTATGCGTCTCCTTTGTATTGTTAAGACCAGCTGTAAGTTCTTCTCCACTGTGACCTGCTCTGTACTCTTGTTTACCCTCTCGCACGGCTCATTATCTAAGGCCACTATCTATGAATGGCTATCAGCATTTACCGGTCATTGATTCTTCCTCTTTATTCCCTGTCAGAGTCACTGTTTACTTCTCAGATGCTGTCTTTACAGATCAAACACAAACTCCCCCTCACTAACCTCCCTTATTTAGGTTTCTAATAGGTTACTTCTGTCAGCACCATCCCCGCAGAAGCACATTCTGAAAACCCTTCAACCCTTTCTTTGTACTTTGATTTTAAAACACAAGAATGCTTTGACAGAACTCCTTTTGAGACTTGCTTTTGTAGCCCAGGCTGGTTTTGAACTCACTATTCTTCTGCCTCAGCCTCTTGAGTGCTGGAACTGTAAGAGTGCACCACCATTCATTCCCAGCTATCTTCATTTTATATGAGGAAAAAAATGAAGTGGAGAGTATTCCTTCTGTTTTACTGTAACACATTTGTTCAACATGCTTCAGAATAAACAATTTTGAAAGAATCATGTATACATTTTTTAAAATCCTTATTTTTTAACCTAAGAAATCCATGTGTTCTTACTTTTGAAAAGCTTTCTGTTTGGCGTTAGGCTAGTCAGTTTGCTGTTAGACCAGGAGCTGATACCCTAGTGCCAGATCAGGTACAATTTAGGGAAGTCAATTTCTTTTCTGAATTTCAGTTTTCTACGGTTAGTAGGGAAGAGGTTATCGAATGTTATCATCTCTACGTTTTCTTCTCATGCTGACATCTGTAACAAAAATTAAAATTCATCAAAATGTCACAAACATAACAGGAATAATCATTTAAAAGACGTCCCTACAGAGTTCTTCATGGTACCTTTAGTGGTAATGGCTCCCAAAATATTATAAACAAGATATGATGTAACTTCAGAGTGCAGGCCAATTATTTTTGATCCTTGATTTTTAACAACTCAGGAAAGGTCAATATCCATTTGAGTTTTCTAAAGCTATTCTTTTCTTAAACAATGACACTGTTGATATTTTGTACTGCAAAAATTCCTTCCTATGAGTGATAGCCTGTCTTTGTAGGATGTTTATCAGCATCTCTGCTTGTTACCCACTAGAAACCAGTAAGAGCGTCTCTTCCCCTGCAGTTTCATGTTTCATTTTGCAGATGACCCAGGAAGGGCTCTTATGCTATTGGTCTCAATTGTGGTCTGTAACTTAAGGAAAACTTTCTTACCATGCTCAGGGATCTTGAAATCCTGCAAACCAAGGAGGAAGAATTCCTCGAAGCAGGGACCCACGTAGGTGGCACCTGCAGTGGTTTCCAGACACAGCAGCCTCATGGACAAAAGAAAGTGGTGAAATCCACATCATAAATCAGAATAGGACCTGGGAGAAGCTGCTGCTGGGAGCTCAAACCGTTGTTGCCATGGAGAGCACTGCTGATGTCAGGGTCATCTCCTCTAGGAACACTGGCCAGTGAGCTTTACTGAAAGTTACTGCTGCCACCGCCAGGAGCCATTCCCAGTGCTGGTTGCGTCATTCCTAGGCCCTTCATTAACCTGTTTCAAGCTGCTTTGCAGGAGTCTTCTTGTCTTCTAGTGGTGACTGGTTCCACGACTGGCCAGCAACCCCCCACAGAGACATCCCATATACGCAGATTCTCCTCTGCAATGTGAACACAGCCATTTCATGCAGCAGGAGAGCTCCCGCCGATAATGTGATGATGTGAATGATGGCTGACCTAAAGTGATGAAGGAAGTGGACGGGACTGTTGAAAAGGCTGTGACCATGGAGGAAGGTCAGGGTCTGTGCCATCTCCTGGGTTCACTGTCACTCAGCCTGGGGTGACAAACTGATCTGAAGACATGTAGGAGGCAACTGAGCCTCTTCACTGAAAACTGGAGTGCCAAGGTAGCTACTGGGAACTGCTCTGTAACTCTCACTGCTCAGGCCACTGAATGAGTTGGAATGGAACAGATCTGTAGCAGCTGTTCTGCAAACACTTAAGCATAAATGGAAAGAAGGTGGATGGAAAATAAAAAGTTTCTCAGAAAAACAAAAAACAAAAAAACCTTCCACGAGGGAGGGAGCATAAAGTTAAGTCAGGAAGGAAGCTGGTTTGAGAAGCTGAACCAAAACCCAATCCAAGCGCAGTTCAATTACTTCCTTGAGACTGTTGTTTCCTGTGCTGAAAGATTAAACACAGGTTCTGGGATGCATATTGAATAGAGCTGTTGGATTAAATCATTGTATTTCCTTATTGGCATTCCCTTCCTGCAGGAAACCTGGTACAAACATCAGAAGTGCTCTGGGTCCTCTGATGTGAAGAACCACATGGCTTATCCTTGGTCTTAGGGACTCAAGTTCAGAAACTAGAAACCTGAGCCATATGTAGCTACCCCTAGCTCAGCGTGTGGAAGCTCCAGATGTCAGTAGGAATAAGGGATTCCTGTGGTTATTTCTTTTTCCTTTTCTGACAGGGTCTTGCTGTGTATAACAGACTTCCTGGAACTCACAATCCTCCTGCTTCAGTCTCCTGAGTGCTGGAATTATGATGCTCCACCATGCCAGGTGTATTTATTGTGCTACTTCCTAGCACAATAAATAAGAAAAGGAGCCCTCAGCGTCCTGATTAGATACTGCACACTATGAAAGTAACTTAAAGTCATCTGTTTAACAACATACAGACTCACACATGTCTAGTGAGCTCTTCTTTTGTATTTCCAAAGCCCAAGCATAGAAAGGGTTAGAAAAACAATGTTTAACTTTGGGACAGGACTAAAACTGACATTCTCCCCTTCTTGCTATCTTTCTTTCTTAAAATTTTTTATTGCATTTTGGTGTGTGTATGGGGGGGGGCGGCTGGAAGCAGGCATGCGGAGTCAGGGGACAACTTTTGAAAGTCAGTTCTCACCCATCAGGGGCTGAACTCCGATTATCAGGGTTGTCTGCAAGTGCCTTTACCCATGGGGCCCCCTCCACTACCCTGTGTATTTTCTTCTAGTTTTTTTTTTTAATTCAGCTATGTACTTTTTTTTTTTTTTTTTGGTTTTTCGAGACAGGGTTTCTTTGTCAGCTATGTACTTTGATATTGGAAAATTTTGAAAACTTAAAAAGTATTATTAGACAAAAGCAGTAAGGTAGTTAAAGGAAGACACTGATGAAAAAACGTTTTAAAATCACTCTTTGTCTCTGATAAAAGTAAACAACAACAAAACCCACATGCAAATAGGGAGAGCACATGGTACTGGCACTCTGGCTATCAGATCAATTGGTTATCAGGTCGACGGAACTGGTTTCAAATAGGGGCTTTTCTACATTAAAGGGTTGCTCTGCTGTGGCTGAGCAGCATGTTAAAGTTCAGTTCTCTGGTAGACGCTTCCAAAGGCCTCAGCAGCGACATGCTGGACAAGACATGAAGTCACCCAGGGAATCATCCTGGATACATGGCCCTGTCCATCTACACCCTTCCAAGATTTCACAATCAGCAAATCCCTCTGAAGAAAATAGACGTCTTTTGTACCATCATTACCAGAAGATAAAGATAATAGACCTATCTTTTGTTTTGTTTTTAGTAGAGTTAATATTTTTGAGTGAGAAAGACATTTTCCCGAACATTGTATTTGGGTGAATTTACAGATGGATCAACCAAGCTCCTTATCTGTGGCTCTAAATATTTCACATTGCAATCCATTGTTTCATGTAGCAATAAACCAGCACCGAAACAGTAACAAGTAGAGAAAAGGCCTGTTTCCCCTTAGTAATTAATGTGAGAAGAACACACCTGCTTGCTTAGGTCCTGCAAAAAATGGTTTTAATACAGGGTCACAGAAAATGCAAAGGTTTTATGGCCCACTATAAACCAGCTCTTTGTCTTTTCCCACTAATTCCTTAGTGTCACATTTAACAAAACGAGGAAACTGCAGATAATAGCAGTGTTTGCAGATTAGACTCACAAGTCATAAATAACACAGGGTTTTGTTCACCTAGAGATATTAAGGGAGCTTATCAATGCTTAGGCCCTTCCCCTTTGTAATGATTGCTAACCAGGCAAATGGAGCAAATGGAGTCTCCCCCCTCTGTCCTCTCACACTGACAGAGTACACATTCATAAGATCCTGTTATCAGAGCCTGTGGTATAAAGAGTACCGTGTCACCAAAACCGTTGCTTGCTACCCACAACCTCCCGTGTTGGAAGATGCATTTGCTTTGCGCTGGTCTTCTTTGGCTCTCTCTTAGCAATGGCCTCAGCGCTGACTGTCCAGGACGATGTAGCTGTGAGTCCAGGCAGTTTGTACAGTGCTACAGGCTCATGGAAGTACCTTCAGGCATTCCTTCCACCACCAAGAGTCTCTACATTAGCCACAGCAGAATCCAGCACCTTCAGGTAACCATGCCGGTGTCCATGGAAGTCGCTACAGTTTTATTCTTGGGGCAGGGTGTGGGTTGAGTGTGGGGATTTTAAACTTGAATTGTCTTATTCAGAAAGTGCTAATTGTCAGGATAAGCTGTGGTACTACCTGCTTGCTAGCCATTAGTGAGATGCTCTATGCCTGGGTGTCTCCTTTTAAGGAGCTAGTTACATACACCCTGCCCTGAAAGTGAGAATTTTATTTCAATTTTTATCCGACGTTTAAAAACCAAGCTTTTACAAAGTACACATGAAGAATAGGCCCTTTCGTAAAGAGCACACTGCGTGGAGAACAAGCCCTTTCAGAGGAAAAAGTTTTCATGAGGTAGTAGAACAGAGCATCACAAAGCTATCAAGATGAACCAGCACATCAGACTCCCTCATACAAATTCACATCCAGCTGTGTTCCTGGTCTTTGTGAGAACCTACGTGGAGATGCTTGGTTTTAATTTTGTCAAGTTACTTTCAGTTATCATGGTGTGACTTGAATTATGACTTGAGTTTTCTTGTTTCTGTATCCAGAGGACACTGGTTACAATACTACAGATTTATCTGAATTTTATAAGTTAAAAGACATTTATCTTTGATCTTTGGTGTTCTGAAGGCATCAGGAGACAAGGGCTATCTCTCATTAGATGCATGACCATCTCAGACAAGCTGCTAGAAAATCTCTGTGCCTTGTTTTTTATTCTTGGTGAAGTGAGAGGGCTGCATTAGATAAGTCCTCTTCTAGATAGAAAGTCTATGGCTGTCTGATTTTCCCTTTAGTATTCACTGCTTCTGGCTCAGAGGTCCAAGCCCCAAGGCAAGGAAATAGTTCTCTGAGAACTAGAGAACTAGCCTCTCTCTAAGAGACTTTGGATGAGGCTTTGTCCCCTCCAAATAGAGGTACCTATGCACTTTCATTTGGTTGAGAATTTTTCCTTGAAGTGTCTTAGTGTAACACAAAGGGTATGGTATTAATGTCCAGGCTCAACAAGTACAACTGTCGGCATCTGTTTGCTGTCCCTTCTACTCTAATAGTACCTAATACCAGAGAGCAAATCTGACCTTGCCTGCTGGGTCTTAGCATTTAAACAAGGCAGCTGGGTAAATGAGAGACACTTAAATATTTGTTCGGCCACCTTAGCTGCCTGTGAGTCTGGTAATGATTCTGCTACTTTGTTGTCTATTGGTGACTCATCAAAATCTGTTATTGAATGAGCCAATCTGTCACCTGTTTAGACTTTTTGAACAGTAGTATTGCCATCTCCACAACTTTAATTCTGTTAGTTCTCTCTTGGTAGGGCAGGTCACACCAAAAAGATTGATGAAAGACAGATTGTTTTGTTGGGGAAACAAAGAGCTCCGAGTGACCCTACACAGTGAATACAATGTATATTCTATTTATTTAGTGCGGACTTAACAGAATTAGGTGCACATACGTAAAGAAAACCATCTTTGAGTGAAGCCTCAGATTATTAGTAACACAAATTTTGTATAACTTAATTATAAAAAAGCGCTGATATAAACAACATTTAATGGGTTTATTATTTGTTCATGCAATTTAACTGTGTTTGGGACTGTAAATGTCATGCTTGAGATTCAGGATAAAGGACTAGACATTCTGCATCTGCCCTTAGGATAAGAGGAATTTTCTTATTGGATTTACCTGTAAATTTGCCCCACTTTTCTGAGGTTCACATTTACGGCCCTTTTCCTTTTCCATTTCCTTTTGCCCACTTCACGCCACATGTCTGGTCTCTTCCCTGTTAACTCACTGCTTCCCCGTCCACCCTAAGTCCTGCGTCTTCTTGGGAGTCTTCAGTCTCAGTGTGATGCCTAGTCTAATGCCCCACTCTCACGCCTCCTTGTTCTCAAATGTATCTTTCCCCAGCTCCTCGGCCATCTTAGCCCTGTCACTTGGTTCTATGAAAATCATATCCCATACTTCCACTCAGAAAATCCTGACTTCTTCTCTGTTCACTTGCTTCTCTCTTACCTTATGGAGACTTGGAGTCCTAAATTTACCCATATTCTCCCAGATACTCAGTTTATTTCCCATCTCCCTCCTTTCTCTGCTGCTTCTCTTTGCAGAGAAAGAGTCCCACATTTAATTACCTAAACACCCTCCCTGAAAGGCCCTAACCTAAAAAGAGGGTGTTAATTCTCCTTTGTTTCTCCTATACCTAGACAAGTAGATGCTGCTGGAGATATTCACGTAATCAGATGGTTTGGAATCACCATGAATACAAGGTCTCCAACCTCATCTGTGTCTTGTTCATCCTTTTTCTTTTTAAAATTTTATGTGCATTAATGTTTTTCAGGCATGCTTGTCTGTGTGAGGGTGTCATTATCTCCTGGAACTGGAGTTACAGACAATTGTGAGCTGCCATGTGGCTGCTGGAAATTGAATCCAGGTCCTCTGGAACAGCAGCCACTGCTCTTAACCTCTGAGTCATCTCTCCAGCCCTGATTTTTCTTCATCTTGTTGAGGTTTGCCCTACACTCCAGTCCAATCTTCTACAACTCCAGTATAGTTTTGGGTGCCCTAGTCAATGCTGCTGCCTCATTCTCAACAGAGTGTTGGTGGTCCATTCTGCTGACAGATCATGACAAAATTGCATCTTCCTTCATTCCTGCTCAGTGTGTACTAATACTATGTTCCTCTCACCTCTACCCAGACCTTGCTCTGGTCTTCGCCACCCTGACTTCAGCAGTAGCTATCTCCTCCCTTACTTGCAAGTCACACACTTGCTCCTCTTACTACACAGTGAAGTCCTCATAATTTTGGTCCTTTTCTCCCTACCACCTCCCTTGATTTTCCAACTCTACAAACTTCCTCACCTCACCTCTTCTTTTTTTCTTCTGAGACAGGGCTTCTCTGTGTAGCCTTGGATGTACTGGAACTTGCTCTGTAGACCATGTTGGCTTCGAACTCACAGAGAACTGCCTGTCTCTGTCTTCTGAGTGCTGGGATTAAGGATGTGAGTGTGTATGTGTGTGTCTATGCATATAGAAGTCAGAAGGCAACTTGTGGGAGTTTGTTCTCTCCTTCTACCATGTGGGTCCTGGGGGTTGAACACAGGTCCTTGGGTTTGGCAGCAGATGCCTTCACCCACTGAACCATCTCTCAGGTCCCCTCTTCTTTAATTCACTGCTGTGTGGCTCTTTCCTATTCCATGTAATTAAAATTCTAAATCCTGGTTGCATACTCCCATTTTCCAGAAATTTGCCATCTCTTGCCCTTTGTGAAACCATATATACAGACCTCTCCATTTTATCATTTTGTTCATTTATTTTTCTCTACAGTTCTTCCTCCCCCTCATTCCTTTTGGAGTTTCTCAACAAGTCCTAATTATAAACAATATCCTTATGTGACCTCAGTGTATCTCAGTGGCGATTCCTCTACCTGAATCTTTAATACAGAGCTTTCTCCGTATTTCAGATTTATTCAGCTGTCACTGGGATTCTTTACTTAGATGTGAATGAGGATCTCAAAACAACATGCCCCAAACTGAATTTAGTCCTTCTCCCTGTACTTAGAGTCTTCTATGATTGGCTTCTTTCACTTAACAGAATATCCTCAAGGTTCATCCATACTATAACCTACTTCAGAATTTCCCTCCTTTTAAAGGCTGTCTGGATTTTATTTTATATATATATATGATAGGTCTACAGTAGTCATCAGACATTGTATTGTTTCTTCATCTTGTCTATTGTGAGGCACAGTGCTATGAATACTTGTGTTTCAGAACAGAAGCCATTGCATGAACCTAGATGATCTCTTTGGTATCTACATAGGAACAGATTTTTTTTTTATAAAATGGGGAATCTACCAGCATGTTGAATAGCTGTTGCACTGTCTTCCACAGTGGATACATGATTTTATATTCCTGTAGCAAATTTGACACTTCCAACCACTCCACATCCTCACCAGCCTTCATCGGCTCTTTTGTGATGGAGCCATCTAAATAGGTCCAGGCAGTATCTTTTTGCAATTTAGATTTTTTTCTTTGGCTTTTTGAGACAGGGTTTCTCTGTGTAGCTTTGGAGGCTGTCCTGGAACTCACTCTGTAGACCAGGCTGGTCTCAAGTTCACAAGATCCTCCTGTCTCGGCCTCTCAAGTGCTGGGACTAGATTTGTGCTCCCATCATTGAACTTTTTTCATTTGCTTTTTGGTCATTTGCATACTGTTTTGGGGGAAGTATAAATGCAAATTCATTGCTTATTTTTTAATTGGGGTTACTTGTATTTTAATTATCAACTTGTAAGCATGCTTCAGATAATCCGAGTGCAGGTCTCTTATTAGAGATAGTATTTGCAAAGTTTTTCTTCCAGTCTGTGGGCTGATTTTCATTTTTTTAAATAACACCCTTTCGATGCACAGATGTTTTTGGCTTGGAATGGGTCTGGTCTCTCTTTTGTGTGTCTGTGTTTCCCTTGTGCTTCCAGCCTCATATCTAAGCTTCACCTCCACCAGGGTCATGGATAGTTATGCCTATAATTTCCTCTGAGAGTTTATAGCTTTAGCTCTCACATTCGGGTCCACAATCTTCACCCAGCTAATTTTTATGTGTGGTACGAGAAAGGGTTCATCCTCACGCCTTTGAGTCTCCATCTTTTTCTATTGCTATTCGCTAACTCATATTTACTCTTAAGTCACAATGTAGTGCTAGGTTGTACTGAAGGGAAGACGTGAAAAGCATCCGATGCCAAAGTACCACGTGAACACTGCCAGGGCACCAAGTTTAGTCCTCTTTGGAGAGGTGCAGGTTCAGGTCAGTTCTTTGTGTCCGCACCTGTGAAACAGAACTATATCCCCCCACTAATGTCATTCAAACTTCTAAAGCCCAAGTGATATAGTTTCTTCTATGGAAGAGGTCAGATGTAAGTATAGTTGTGGTAATCAGTTAAAATTATTCTACCGTACATTATTGTTATTGTCACTATTACTATTTGTGTGTGTGGAAGAGAAGTTGTATCGATTTCCAACTGGGTAACTTAACGTTGGGATTTACAGGTTATTTTTATTATTTTTCCACATTTCCTCAGAGCTTTAAGATAATTTATAGGGAACAAATGTCTCTTTCATAATCAGAAAAGAGTCTGCTTGCTGGTTGCTTCATACAGGCCAGAAGCCATCTCTTTGTGGGACTGACAGTTTTGTGATATATAAAGAGTCCAAGGAGAGTGTGCGTGGCACGCTGACCGTTGGTCCACAGCCTGCCTCAGACTGAAGCCAGAAGCAAAGCCTCTCCTGGGAAAAGCAGCGGGGGCAAACCCGCCTCCGTACGGTCTCACTTGCTTTGTCTTACTAAGAATCTGAATAAGCTGCCAGCCATGCCAAAGTTGGCTGTAGGGCAAATGCAGCTCTTTCCACTTTTGTAAGTACATCCTTGCTGAGGTCGTGGAAGGGAGAAATCCGGCCTGGCAAATTCATTTTCCCATTGTCAGCTCAGTAAACCCGTCCCCAGGGTTCAAAATCAGAGGATGGCTTCTTCATTGTAGTATCACTAGAATTCTATACTCTAATCAAATGTGTTACAGCCCATAAGGTTCACAAAAATACAAACTCAAATACAAAACCTGTGCTGGTGACTTTTCCACTTGTTGTCTGCATATGCTTGAGAAAGCAATTTCAGTCTTTCTATTCTTCTTTTTATTTTATTTTTTATTTTTGGGGGGACAGGGGCTCTTTGTGTAACTCATTCTGGCTGTTCTGTAACTCACTTTGTAGACCTGACTGGCCTAGAACTCAGAGATCTGCCTACCTAGTGCTGGAATTAAAGGCATGTGCCACCGTAGCCCAGCAATTTCAGTTTCTTAAGCCTTGGCTGTCCTCTTTGAAGAGTCAATAATCGTACTTTTAAAAAATTAAACAGTAAATCTTAAGAAAATGGTGGCTATTTTAGTTAATAGCCATGCTGTTAAAATTAATCCATGCTGACTCTGACAAAAACAGTAAGAAAATATGTTCCATGCTTGATAAAGGAAAAAAGCTAGCTACTATATTATTATCCAGGCCGCTCTCTATAACATCTTAAGTAGAAGTGAAGGCAAATTGAAACTTGGATGACATGCTTTGTCCAATTCCCAAATGAATCACCCATTTGGATCCATGCAGATGACTCTTACAGGTTGTCAGGGTTTGTGGTCAGTCACGGAGGATAAGTGGAGGATACAACAGATCAGAAAGTGAAGGTCTTTACATAAAAGATAAAGACATAGGAAAGGTCATTCCAGAGTGCAGCATGCAAATGGAACAGGAAGGCTAGCTACTTTTGGAGGAGGGGAACTGAATCACACCATTGAAACGGGAGACTTGGACAAGATATTTATAGAATACCCATTTTTCCAGCCGGGCGTTGGTGGCGCACGCCTTTAATCCCAGCACTCGGGAGGCAGAGGCAGGCGGATCTCTGTGAGTTCGAGGCTGGCCTGGACCAACAGCCTCCAAAACAATACAGAGAAACCCTGTCTCGTAAAACCAAAAAAAAAAAAAAAAAGAATACCCATTTTTCCTAAAACTATGTGGATTTGTGTCCAGATCTGGAGTTCCTTTTGAAATGCCATGATTATAAGCCAAACACAGTAAAAATGGTGTGGCTGAGGAAGGGTAGGCTTTGGAGTCCGTAGACCTTATTGATCTTCTCATTTACTACTTCCTAGTTTTCTCATGTCGACACTAACTTTGGCAAACTTGAAATGCTGTTGGGAGGTTGTCGGAATATTTGAGCAAGTGCACAGCAGCAGTAAATACTGAGCAAGTGCAGGGAAACACTTGCTGTGAGGATCAGGACTAATCAATATAGCTGATGCGTCATTGAGAAAGGGCTGAACACCAGCAGCAATATATACCTCAAAACCAATGGGTACTGCAAGGACACACGTATACATACCTCTGTCTCTTTGGGAATCTTTCTCATTGGTGAAGTATAAATAGGAGCTAGAAAGTAGTTAGGCTTATTTGCCAAATTAAATATAACTGAAAATGTTCTGAGTAATGTCCCAATGACAGAATAATCTGTGACATTCACGTTTTTGCTTTTCATGTTTTTCCTCTTGTAGTCTTAGTTTTTATTGTAGGAAACTTTTTACAGTTGGGTTTTGTAGATTGTTTAACTTCTGGCTATTGTAATGCAACAAAAGGACACACTAGGACATGAAGCATTGTGCAATTTTTAAGTACTGCTGCCTAGAAAAGAATTTCCTGGGTCATAAAAAAGAATGTAATAGGAGTTGACCAATATCATATATCTACCAATAGTGTATGAAAGAGTGTTTCTAATGTCTTACACTAATGGGAGCTGTATTAGGCAGGTTTCTCAAGACTTAAGTTGGGAGGAAGATGTGGAGGGGATCCCAGGGAGAGCTGGAAGGCAGGAGCAGTAGCCATGATGATGATCTACACACATTATAAATGTGTCTGATATTCCAAAGAAGTTAAAAACGCATCTAGACTTGATTTTAAGTTATTATTCTAAAAGATAATTTAAAAGGGAACTAAAAGGGAAGTCTAAAATATCAATGGTATTGCAATGATAAAGTGTACATTTTTTGGTCAGAATTTTAATCTATCTCTCCATTTTCTTGTCCATTCTCTTCTGTTATCATCATAACTATTACTGTTGTTGTTGTTGCTGTTTCGTAGCTGTCTAACTTCACTGGGCTGTTGGCTCTAGAAGATTTTATTCTGCTGGCCAGTGGAACAGAGTCTGTAGAAAATGACACATTCAAAACTTTGAGTACTTTAAGGACCCTAGAATTTTGGAAAAATAAATTGAGACGAGTCCCCAGTGCTCTCCCAGCCAACCTCGAAGTGTTAAAATTAAATGATAATTCGATATGCGCTCTACATGCATCGGATTTTGAAGGACTGAAAAAATTAAAAGTCCTTGAACTTAAAAACAACTTGATTTCTTCCCTGTCTCCCAGCATGCTCCCCTCACTCATCAGTTTGCGAAGTTTGATGGTGGATGGAAACAATATAGAGTCTATAGCTGGACCACTGAGCCTTCCACATCTGAAGCACATGAGCATGGAGAACAACAAACTCCATCTTATACCAGGGAATGTCTTCACTTCTCTGCAGAATTTGCAATTTCTCAGTTTCAGTGGTAACTTTCTGACTAAAATTCCTACAAATCTACCCAAATCCTTGCTATCTTTAAAGATGGAGAGAAACCAGCTCAAAGTCATTAGGTTTCGAGATGTGAGACACTTGGAGAACCTGTCCCGTCTTTACCTGTCAGAGAACTTCCTGTCTTCCATTGACGGGGTGCAGCTGCTTACCAATTTAACTACGCTTGAGGTCTCCCAAAACCGGCTTCAGACATTGCCTCCCAGGCTACCAGCAAGGTTGCAGAAACTCGACTGTAGCAGTAACTTCATTCAGAAAGTGACAGCACCAGAGTTCCAGGACCTCCGAGACCTGAAACACCTGTTCCTAGACAACAATGTTGTCAGCGTGTTTGAGGCTGGAGCCCTTCAGAGGTGCTCTCAGCTGTCCAACCTGGCCCTGGAGCAGAATCTTCTATTGTCCATACCTCTGAGGTGAGTGAACACGTCATTTACTGTAGATTCCAGAAGCAGTCTTCAGGCACTAGGACACATCAGTTGCCCAAGCAGAATCATCAGTCATAAAACAAAACTAGGGGTTAGGATAGATGTTTCCGACAGAAGTTGAGAATCCCCAGCCTGCAAACCAAATCCATAGGGAATTAATTTTGCTGATGGAACAATACATATAGGTGATAGCAACACTGACAAAGACAACATGAATATACTGTAAAAAGTATGTCTTCATTTCTAAGTATGTGGAATGTATAACTGACTGACTGAATTGGCATGGGTACCACTAGCAAGAACACCAGGAAACATGGATGGGGAATATTTTTAGTTTAAAAAGCATCAAAATAGCACTTATGTGGAAAAAATTAAAATCTGTAATTACTTATTGGGGAGCCTTACATTCTTGGCTGAAGCAGTCTCTGCATATCCATTTGTGTCTTATGAGTGGGGGAGTCCATCAACCTTGGTTTTCAGCTTTCTTCTTTTTCTTTTCCTCTCCTTCTAGCTCCTTCTAGCTCCTCCTCTCCCTCCCTCCCTCTCTTCCTCCCCATTCTTTCCCCCTCTCTTTAACTCTTCCCTCCATACACAATTCACTTCAACTGTTTCCTTAACTACTCACCCATGCCCTTAATCACATGCCCATCCCCTTAACTACTCACTCATCCCCTTTACTACTCACCCATCCCCTTAACTACTCACCCATCCCCTTAACTACTCACCCATCCCTCTTGACTACTCACCCATCCCCTTAACCATACACCTATCCCCTTAACTACTCACTCATCCCCTTAACTTCTCAATAGTCTAGTCCTAAATTTACATATGTCCTTGTGTTTGTGTGGAGCATGTGTCAAGGCTCATGTTTCGAGGGCAGAGAACAACTTGGCAGAGTTTGTTTTCTCTTTCCATCATGTGAGTCCGGGAGATTGAATTTAAGTTGTCAGTCTTGACAGCAGGGGCCTTTATTAGCTAAGCCATCTTGCTTGTACCTCCCCATTATTTACTTTTAAGACATAGCATGTTGCTTATTATATCTATTTAAAAATTTTAAAATATTTTCAACACTTCATTAAATAAAAGGCCTTCTTGTCCTGCCCACTATCTTTATCAAGTTTCTTACAATTAATAAAACAGTTCTGGTTTCCATATACTCCCATGACACCCATTTTACCTAGTTCATTGTTATTTACAGAGAAAGTCAGGAAAAGAAGACTTATCTTTAATATGTACAGATTTCTTTTCTGAGCTGGAAAGGAACTTTTTATTGTGTAGTGTGATATCTGTACCCAGTACAAAACATCAAAAAGTGGTTTTTCCCTAAAGAGACATTAATATTTAAAATGTATAGAAGACAATTTGAGCATTGAGTTTCTACTCACTCTTTCCAGCCCACTTTCCATTTTCTTCTCCTTCTCCTTCTCCTTCTCATCCTCCTCCTCCTCCTCCTCCTCCTCCTCCTCCTCCTCCTCCTCCTCCTCCTCCTCCTTCTCCTCCTCCTCTTCTTCTTCTTTATTTTTTTCTGCCTGCACTCCAGAAGAGGGCACCAGATCTCATTACAGATGGTTGTGAGCCACCATGTGATTGCTGGGAAGAGGAGTCAGTGCTCTTAAGTTCTGAGCCATCTCTGTAGTCCCTCCTGTTGTTTTCAAATCATCCTGTCTCAGCTTTAAGATGTCTCCTACGTCTACTGTGTGATTGCTGTGTGGCATAGCTACAGAGAGTTCCTCTTCTTTTGTCTTTTGACTTTTGTGATACAAATTTTTTTAAGTTTATTGATTTATCAGTTTTTAATAGTGTCTAGATATTTGAGTCATAGAAGTTTTTTAAATAGAATTAGTATTTTAAATTTTTGATAATATTTTATAATCACATAATAGCTCATTATTGTATAATTTTTAAAATACTGGACATTAGGGTTTTATTGTTTTTTGCTATTACAATTCATTATGCTACAAACACTTGAAAATAAATCTGATTCATTTTTTCATATTATTTCCTGGCTGGAGTCATAGCATTATTTAAACTTGCTACATTTCATTACATTGTTTCTGAAATGGGACCAACTGATGAGTTCCTCAACAGCTTTTAGTGTATCTTTGGGAGAGGAACATTTTAAAGTTTAAAAGCAAATCATTTTGTAATTTCATACATCAAAACATGCACTCATTTCCCACCTTGAGAAGGGTTGGAGCTGCACAGAGAAGCCTCTGCTGCCTGTTGCCTTGGGCGATGGTTGATGGTAGCAGCCTCCTCTCTCATGATGTTTCTTTACTTTGCAGGCTTCCCAAGACCCTGGCCAGGCTGGACCTCAAGGGCAATGCCATCCAGAACATGTCTGAGAGGGAGCTCAGGGACCTCAAACTGCTTCAGGTTCTCAACTTGAGGAACAACAAGATCTCAGCCTTAGATCTCAAGGCACTGGAGGGGCTGCCTCGCCTCAGGCACCTGTACCTGGATGGAAACCCCTGGAACTGCACCTGCAGTGTCCTACGAGCCAGGGAAGTCCTGAAGGCCAAGGGTACGGATGTGAAAGGAGGACAGTGTGCAGCCCCAGCCGAGCGACAAGGGGAGAGCTGGATGTCTTCCAAGAAGATCGTAAGACAGTGCGAGCATCACTTACACCAGAATGAGAAAAGCAAAGAGAGCAAGAAGAAATCGAAGCTGGAAGACTCTTCCAGCATCAGACTCAGCATGGACGATGATGACGATGATTATGAAATAGATTAGAGATGAGCTTTGCTTTCAGTTTAGAAATGACTTTTAATGTTCACTCTTAAGCAGAAATACGCTATCATTTAGATATGCAAGCCACCTTTGTAAGTGGCCTTTGTTATTTTTGAAGATGAAATAAGGGTTAACATTAGTTTAAATGCAGGAGGAAAGAAGCAATAGATGTGTTTCCCATTTTGAAACAATTTGTGTTATAGTCTGCAACCTAGACAAATAATGTCAAATAAAATTATCTTTAATCACCTTCCCATGAATAGAGTATTTCGTTTTACCAAATAATTGACATTTTTATACAAAGCTGCTGTGAATGGCCTACGCTGCACATTTCAACTATAGGCAACAAGAACAGAGTGACCAAATGTGACAGAACTTACTAGAACAATTTACAGTGATTCACAGAATCAGCAGAAAGGCTGAGGAGTCTGACGAGAGCAGCATGTTACCTTCCTTTCAGGAGAATGAAATACCTAGAAGGTAGGCAGGTAATCAGCAGGAAGTGTTTATTTTGGTTCATGGTTTCTGAGGCAGCAGTGCATGGTTGTGTGGTATGAGCATGTAACAGAGGCCTTGATCATCTCACAGCAACCAGGAAGGAGAGGGAGCCACCCAACTGGACATGGCTTTCAACTAACCCAGTAGCCTAACTTCCTCTAACTAGTTTCCTCTACTTCAAAGTTCCATCATTTCAGTGGTGAGATGGGTGGGGTGGGGTGGGGTAACTGGGGATTTCAGGAGCCATTTGAGGTTCAAATACAGGAGCTAGAGACCTGCCCTACTTAAGGGATTCACACAGAAGTATGCAATGGAGACATCCTTGGCTTCTCCAGGGCTCTCCTCTCTGGATAATAAAGCACCTCTAGTACTTCCAGAGTCTGCTTACCTACCTTCAAGAGTTCTATCCTTGGAGGTAGTGGGCAGGGAGGCCATTTGGCCTAGTTTGACTCCTGTTTGCCTAGGGGACAGAAGGTCTTTACCAAAACCAAAAGAAAAGCGGAAGAGGAAGTGTGAGTTAGTGGTGCATTATCACAGATGTCACTGTACAGGCTTTGAGTGATAACATTCAGCTTCTCCAGTTAACCACAGTCTCCACAGTCCTTCCTTCTGGTTAACTGCACGCTCCTGAGGGTGTATGGGAGCACACAGATGGCAGAACACATGTGAAACCCCACTCGAAGTTAGTTTTTGTTCTCATTAGTAAAAAAATGATCTGTGCTTAATTAAGCAGCTAAGAAAGTTTTCCATCAAATGCCCCTTGTGGCATATAAATAAATAAGGGTCAGGAGGTTGGGCAAAGAAGCCACCAAGGGTAGACCTTTCTCCAGTGGCATGCTTTAAACTAAAATTTCATGCAACTTTTTACTTTATTGATTTATGTTTATATTTTCTTTCTTCAAAATATTTATGAAAATGGAATTCTTTAAGAGGAGCCCTATGTATATTCTGGTTTCTCAGACTCTCTAGTACTGTCATCTCCTTCCTCAACACAGAAATACATAAATAAGAGAATTTGTTCACAATTTTTCTTGATATCACATGGATTGGATCTATAGTTCTCTAGAGATTAGTTACGTGAGATGTGTAATGATTTATGTGCTCAAACACCTCCTGGAGTTTTACTCTCAGTTTCCAGGCTGTGAGCTTGAGAATGAAACTGTCATTTTGCACACGAGGGAGCTGACCTGGAGGGGCTCACAGACAGGAAAAGGCAGAGCCAGGGACTTGATCACACTTGGCTTGCTGGTTTTCAGGACTCCCCCAAACTGAATGCACAGTTTGGTGCTAGCTGACTGAGGGCTCTACTATGAGACACACCCCACCCCTGCCTCTGTTTATGGGATGAGCACGGCCTTCCAACATAGCATGGCATGCTTGCATGCATGTGTGTGTTTGTCAGGACTGAACCCAGGAGAGTGCCAGCCAGCCCCTCCTCTTCCTTAATGGGCCACCTCTGCACCTGAAACCACGTCCAAAGTGTGTGGCCACTACTACAAGTTCACTGGCAAGGCAAGATGCTACTATATTCACTCGGTAGCCCAGGCAAGGGTTTGAACTTGTGATCCTTTTGCCCCCAGCTTCTTGAGTAAGGATTACAGGTTCATGCCACCAGGCCCAGCTTACTTCTGATCTTTCATATAAGTTATGTGAATTTTACCAGCACTGAGAAATTAAATACACACATGCACAATACCCTTCCCACCTCTGTGCGCACGCGTGCGCACGCGTGCACGACCATGCACACACACACACACACACACACACACACACACACACACACACAGCTCTGTTTTGTTCAGCTATGTCTAACATAATTGTTAATTAGATAATTTACTCAGTTAAATTTGCTTAATCATATATACACACTCACATCAGTGAATTAATTTCTGTGTTTATAAGAGGTCCAGAAATTCAATGGTTTTTCATCACATACTTGCACTTGTTTGGTGAAGGTTAAAAACGGAATAATTGCCAGGGTATCAACCAAAACTAAAGGGAGGATACAGATGGCCCAAAGAACATTTTATGAGAATAAGCTTTTTGTGACTGGTGACAACTGAGTCCTAATAAGGGATTATCTTAACATTAAATTGATGCACAGATTTTGTACAGTCTCTGAGCCCTGGGTTTGCCTCCATTCTCAATATATCTATTGTTGATAAAGAATAAATCATTTTTTCCTATTTTTCTCTCTAAGGCAAAATTTTATTTTAATATATTCTGTAAGTTTTCCATCAAACACTATTCTTAGGACTCCAATAGAGAGGGCTTGACATAATAGCCATTATTCAGGTGTTCAGGTAGTCACATTGATGGCTAACGTTTGATGTCAGCTGGACTGGATTTAAAATTATGCAGGAGATTAGCCCCATGGCAAGTCTATAGGGGCATTTCCAAGAAGGAATAACTTGAGAGATTCACCCTGAATATGGATGATGTCATCTCATGGTTTGGGACTCAGACCCAATAAAAGGGAAAAAGGACCAAGACAGGGCATTCCCTTTCCTCTTCCTTTTCCTCTGATTCCACCCAGATGTGAGCAAGCAGTGGCCCTCTTGATCCAGATGTTGTGACTTCCCCACAATGAGAGATTATACCCACAAGCCGTAGTTAAGATAAACCCTCTCATTTATTCTCACAGAAGTTGTTTCTTGTCAGCTACTCAGTTACAGAAACAAGAGAAGTAACTAAGATGGGGTGTTCACGGATCTAGTGCGATTCAGAAATACTTTATGGTCATTCAGCCTCAGCCATTTTCTTCCCCATACCCAGCGCCCTCAAGCCTGGACTGGATCACTCACTGCTTGTAAGGCTTGTGCTATTTATCCCTTCTCAGCCATTTTTTATCACTTATTTCTTATGCTGCGGGTCGAGCTAAGTAAGGCCTTGTGCAAACTGGGCAGGTTCTCTACCTCTGAGTGAAATCCCCAGTCCTGACTTATTTTAGTAATCACAAAAGCCACTGAAAATGGCTCCAAGAGGCCACAAGTGTCCATGAGTTATTTAAAATGTAGCTTATGATAGTGATTCGTCTAGAAATATAATGCAGTTCCAAAATAGGCTATCTTACAGGCTGGGTATTGTTAATTTTAATTGATTAAATGTGATTTTTCTTTTCTTCTTAGTCTTTTGTTTGTTTGTTTTGTTTTTCGAAACAGGGTTTCTATGTGTAGCTTTGGAGCCTGTCCTGGAACTCACTCTGTAGACCAGGCTGGCCTCGAACTCACAGAGATCCGCCTTGTCCTGCCTCCAGAGCGCTGGGATTAAACGTGTGCAGCACCACCGCCTGGCTCGTTGTGAAATGTTCATACACATCTGTTATTGTATTTTGTTGTAATATTTATGTCTCTTCCCCCGAAGTCTCTCCCACTTTCATGTCACACGTTAAATCACACTATAGTCACCCCTGTCCTTCAGACCTCTTCTTGTTTCTTTCACAGTTTCCTTTCTACAAAGGCTACATCTCACAAGAGAATTTTACGAAAATCATTTCCTCCCACTGTTGCATTCATTCCTAAGGAATGAGTGCTAAGCCGTTTCCCCATCATTTCCATTGTTTCTGGGTCTTTAAAGATGTAAAGACCGTGGGTATTCACTGTGAAACACTGTGCTTTGTGGCTTACATATTTGTTGCATATGCCATTTGTGATAAAAATATAATTTAAGAGTTTTCATGAACATATCTTCCCAGCAACTCCATTTCTGGGAAAGTAACCTATTAATATATGCAGCTGCATAAGAACAAGCTATACACAAAGATATTTGTGTGATACCGTAATGAAAAGTAAAAAATCAGAGTTTAGCAACAAAAAAATAAAATAAAAGTCAAGTTGTAAAGTGTGTGAATGATATGTCCATCATGCACACACACACACACACATACATACACACACACACACTTACACACACACAAGGCACACACATTTTAGGTGGTTTCTACATTACTGTTAGTTACTATCCCTCCTCTATCCTACCTTCCCACCCATACCCCCTTTAACTTTTCCTAGTTCTTCTCCTTCACTCTTTAATGTACCTCTGATGATGTCTTACTAGTTTCCTGCCTTCTGTGGGTTAAATTGGAGCTGCCGTTTAATGAGCGAACAATGCTGACCCCAGACAAGACAGGTTATTATAATGGTTTGAATGAGAGATGTTCTCTATAGGTTCAGGTGTGTGAATCCTTGGTCCCCAGTTGGTGGAGCTGTTTGAGGAGGTGGTACAGACTTGCTGGAGGAAGTACATCACTTGGGGGTAGCCTCAGCTCACTTCCAGTTCTTGCTCTCCTTCATCTTTGCGGTTAAAGATATGATCTCTTAGCTTCCTGCTGCTGGTGCCATGCCTTCCTGCCATGATGGACGCTTATTCCTCTGAAACCATAAGAAGTAAATTCTTTCCTCCATTAAGTTGCCTTGGTTATGGTATTTTATCACAGCAATAGAAAGTTAGTTAATACAACTATTAAATAAGAATCCCAGTATCAGATTTGGAATGCCTCTTTTCAAGTTATTGGTCAGTAGGGTTTGACAAACTTGCTCCTCCTATCCATTAAAGGCTATTGCTGTTACTCTTGGTTACCTTCCAGAACTTGATGGTAATTCCCCATTACTGAAGACACCACATACCCGAGTCACAGGACGTATAGATCATAGGCTACAGAAGAGAACCCATTACTGTGATTCTGCTAAATGCCCTTTGAGTTCTTATCTTTATACCTAGAGATTAGTGCATCTCTCACCCCTTATAAGCTTCTTTAAAAGGTAGATGGAAATTAATGCAGAGACCCATAACTACTTATTGTGCAGAGACTGTGAGACTGTGGACTGTTCAACTCTAAATGGGACATTTATATCACACCTTCTTCCACAAGGCTCTAGAATCATAGCAGAAAGGGGGCAGAAAGATGGTAAGAGTCAGAGGGAGTAGACATTTGCAAAATGAGATTTTCCAGACATGACAGCGAACTTGCACATATGAGCTCACAATGGCTGGGATTGTAGGCACAAGACTTGAACAAGCGCAAGCCAGCCGAAATCCCAACATGGATGGGGGTGAGGCTAATGAAGTGCCACTCTTATCTAAGCTAATGCTTTAGTGACTGTTGGAAGAGGAAGACTCAGTTTTCTTTGGTGATGCAGGCCCTGAGAGGCTACCCATGTTCCTATACTCAGGCATACATACATAGCACTAAATGGATTCGGTAGGTATTAAAATAAAGGGAAAGATCAAGAAAGCAAATGAAGTTGGGAGGGTAAGTGGTGGAGAATAGGAGAGGAAGTGGAGGGCTGCTTTGCTTAATTCATTATATAAATGTGCATAAGTATTTAACATATATAAAAAGAAAAGACAAAGTAGAATAGTGAATAAAATGTTTGCTATGAAAACAATGAAAAAAATTAACATTGTTGAAAAGTATTTAAAATTTTGCTTCATGATTAAAAAAAATAAGGTGCATGACTGAGGCTGTAGCTCATTTGCTAGTATTTAGTGGAGCTCAGGATTTGATTCCCAGCACTGTATATTCCAAGCATAGAGGCACACTACTTTATCTTAGTACTCTAGAGGAGGAGACAGGAGAATCTGTTCAAGGTCACTCTTAGTTACCTGCAAGTCCAAGGCAAGCCTGGGGACACATGAGGCCCTGTCTCAAAAGTTAAAAGTGACTATTACTAAACATGAAGGAGAGTGACAGTTGCTGGTTTAACTGACATGCTTTTCTGGTTGCTTCCCTCAGCTGCTGAAATATATATAGTAAGGCTTTAATACAAAATAAGAATGTCAAGGTAATAAAACTAGATTGTTTACAACATTAAATACAGCCAACATTTATAGGTTACATATGGGTCTATAAAGTTGATTCATGGATCTAAGGGGCCAACGAAGTAATTTAAACACATAATTCAAGACTAGATGACCTTGAAAAGTGGTTGAAGATTGACCCAAACTACAGTGTTTATTCCATACCTGCATAATTTTAGGCAATCACAAAGTATAACTGGAAGACAAAAATAGTTCAAAAGTTGTATAAATTAAAAAAAAACATCTGAAGTTGGCAAGAAGACACTTCTATCAAAAAGAATGTTGCCAGGAGTGAAATGGACTCTCAAGTCTCAGGGATACACCACCAGGTTTATTTTTTTATAGGGATTGAGAAAAAGAATGAGGGTAAAATAACCACACAGTATAATATTGACAATATACTACATGGTCATGAATAAAATATTGCATGAATTCTTATTCCAGAAATAAAAGGAAATTTGTGTAATTCAACAATGAGCATATACAAAAACCTTCAAAGAACGCATTTCACAGTGAGGAACTGAGAGTCTTCCTGTAAGGTCAGGAACGAAGCCCAGACATCCTCTCTCTCTCGTCTCTCTTTTTTTTCACCGTCATTTTGGAAGAACTAGCTAATGCAATAGGACAAGAAAGGACAGCAAAAGCTTCACTGGTTGGGAAGGAAGAAGCTGTGGATGGCAGAGCTGGAGATGCAGGGAATCCACAAAAGATGCTACTAGAATAACAAGGCTCTGAAGCAAGGTTGTAGGTTGTAGGGTCAACAGAGAAAACGTATTGCTTGCTTACGTATCAGCAATAAACAAGTGGAATTTGAAATTTACAGCACAATGCTATTCACACTGGAATATCCCAATGAAATATTTACGTATAAGCCTAACAAAATTTGTTCAATGTCTGTATGACGAGCTCTGAAAAATGGCTGAGGGAACTCGAAAGAGAGGGCGTGTGATTGTAGCTTAGTGGTTGAGCACTTGCTTAGCATTTGCAAGGCTGTGGGTTCAACCTCTAGTCTTCTATCTCCTCTAAAAGATTACTCATCATAATGAGTAAAAAATGTATATTTAAAGAAATCAGAGAACAACTCACTAAAGAAATGGATAGCCAACAATTTTGAAAGACTTAATATTGTCAAGATCTGATATTTTTTTAACTTGCACTATAGATTCAATGATTTGACTCCCAATCAAACTCTTACCAAATTATTTTTTGGGTATTGACATTTTCTTCAAAAAATAATACTACCTTGACCATATGAGCTACCAATCCAGCTGAGCTAGGCTTGAACTCTTTTGGTATTTACCTAAACAGGTTTGAATAACAGCTTTACCTATGAGTACTGAAACTTGGAAGCTATCAAGATGACCTTTAGCAGGTGGACAGGTAGGTCCACTCAGACAATGGAGCAGTTTAACACTATAAAGAAATGACTGACGAGATCATGGAAACACAAGAACCACCTTAATCCATACTAAGTAAAAGAAGGCCGGTGAAGATCTACTTCCTGTGTAACTTCAACTGTGCAATGATCTGGAAAGGGGACAACTGTGGAAACAGTAAAAGGATTAGTGGTTACCAGGATTTAGCTGGAAGGGGGATGGAATGAGCTGAGAACAAAGAATTTTTTAGAGCCAAAGGTGTTACATACTATATATATATATCACAATGGTGGAAACATCATAGAGTTTTCAAAACCTACAGAATGTGTAACAACAAGAGTGAACGCTTGAGGCGGTGGTGGCGCACGCCTTTAATCCCAGCACTCGGGAGGCAGAGGCAGGCGGATCTCTGTGAGTTCGAGGCCGGGCTGGACCGACAGCCTCAAAAACAATACAGAGAAACCCTGTCTCGTAAAAACCAAAAAAAAAAAAAAAAATGAGTGAACGCTTGTGTAAACTGTAGTGTGGGAGACAATGATGCGTCAGTACAGACTCCTCAGCTGCTGGGAATGCATACCTCTTGCTAAGATACTGAAGCTGTGTGGGGCAGTGTTACCTGGGAGCTGTCTTACTTTTCTTTTCAAGAAATTTTTTTGACAACTTCAGTATGTGTTTCCATGCATTTTTTTCATTTTAATTTTCTTTTTTTCTGAAAAATTTAAGCTTTTATTACCAAGGATGTTATTACAAATATAAATTTGTTTAAATTTCACTCTGGGCACTTGCACCCTTGACATAGTGTTTTTAGGTAATCTTCATTGTATCTGTTCATTTGTTTTTATGCTTCGAGATCCAGAAGATAGGCCATGTCTGTTTATTTTATTTCTTCTCAGAGTAGAAAATTTATAACAATGGTTTCAACAAGAAAACAAGTGAGGCCAGGTGTTGGTGGTGCACACCTTTAATCCCAGCACTCGGGAGGCAGAGGCAGGTGGATCTCTGTGAGTTGGAGGCCAGCCTGGTTTACAGAGCAAGTTCCAGGACAGCCTCCAAAACAATACAGAGAATCCTTGTCTCGAAAAACAAAAACAAAAACAAAACAAACAAACAAACAAACAAAAAAGAAAACAAGTGACTACTTAGAACAGGAACAGTGTCTCCTGTAACAGTGGCCAGGGGAGGGAAGATAAAAGGGAAGTCTGCGGGTTTACCCCTTTGTCAAAGCAGAAGCAGGACCCCAAAGAAAGGGCCGACTGCCCTCCATTCGGCTGGGAGTCCGGAGACCACACTCGGATAAGTTTAGGACAGCAGCTGAGGCAGGGTGGAGGCAGCCGAAGGCTAGACCAGCGTGAAGCTGGGTAGGAGTTCAGGCTCCAGCTCCTCTAGGTGACATCCCCGGGGGCATCATGGGCTGAAGATTCTGCAGCTAGGGCAGGAGCACTGAGAACAGGAAGCTGCTCATCACCTGCTCAGTGTCCTCTAAGCTCAGTGCCCTCCAAGGAACAGTAGGTGGCCACCCAAACACAGCCCTTCAGCTTAAGCATGAGGCCCATCATGCTGAGATTTATGTAGTCCAGTGTCAGGTAGTCCAAAGCTGGGTTGCATTCTCTCGACAGAAACTTATACCTTGGCATTTTGTCGGGCCTCCGTGGGTTGGACTTATCGTTGGACACAGCCAACTGAAGACCACGCTGTCCCTCTTTCATTGCTCATGCTTCTTTATTTTTACTACACAGTGGAGGGGGGGTAATCCACGATAAAGGCTGTTTGTAGGAAATCAGCTATAAGGTTACAGTTCTCTAGAACAGAGATAGCATGTGGATTGAAATTTTATCTCATCTGATTAATTTACCGGAGCTGAGTAAACTCCTGAGCACTCACCACAGACCAGACACAGGAGGCACTCCAAACACACTGTCATTTTAGTTGTTAGGCCAATCAGAAGAAGCCAGGAACACCATTAACTGGGGACCATGAGCATCACTCGGAACCTTCACAGAGCTGGCCTCACTTTGGTGAGATTGTAGGAAAGGGAGGAAGGGCTAAGTGGGAGGATTCAGGTCTGTTGAATCAGAACCAGGCTCCTTAGTTATTATTCTTTAATTTAACAAACAATTTTTGAACATTTTATTTACCATCATTTTTATGCATATAGATGTTTTACTTGAATGTACATCTGTGTATCATGTCCCACAGAGGCCAGAAGATGGTGTTGGATCCCTTGGAACTGGAGTTAACAGACGGCTATTAGCTGCCTGTGGGTGCTGGGAATAGAACCTGGGTCCTCTGGAAGAGTAGCCAGTGCTCTTAACTACTGAGTCATCTCGCCAGCTCCCCTTATTCACTATTCTTAATTATCTGTAAACTGTTAGTTTTGTTTTGACAAAACAAAGCGGCTTCACCTGCCCACACAGACCATTTGTTCATTGTGAGAATTAAAATAATGCATTTTATAACTGAAAAGTAAAGAAAACATTGACCTTGAAATATCTGGGGCTTCATGACTATCTCAGGCTACATCTCTCTACACTGTTATTATCACTTTTGTTCCTGGTCCAATTTTGGTTGTATTAGGTTAAATGTGTTTGTAAGTCAAGACTTTATGTTCTGAAACCCCAATTTCCTTAAAAGTTTACATTAGTTCCTTTTTGGGGGGATAACAAAATAAGAAAAATGCAGCAGGAGGCATTCACTGTGGCTTTTCTGTTATTTCAGAATAGCAGCTGTGAGAGAAAGACATTCTGTAAGCAGAGAAATGAGCCAGGGCTTGGGAACCAGCACCAGCTGTGAATTCATGGTGTGTTGGCCATGCTAGACCACTGTATCTTGGATATACTTTTACTATTGCCTCAGTCTCTGATGGCGCAAAGTGTACCCATACACAGGTGCTTTTATTATAGGTAGGCAGGAGGGGACAACAGAAGTCTAGGACTCAAGATGTGTCTATCCCCAAAAGCTGTCCTGGGAGGATGCAATCTCATCTTCAAATGGCTCACTTCCACTGCAGATGAGGCACTTCAGAAAGTGATCTGTGCTGGCTTTTATAATCTGGACAACTTGCTAAGCTATAGCGTTGAAGAGCATCCTGTCCAGGCCGTATTAGAACAAAGACCCGGCTGCTGAGGGCAGGAGCTCAGTGTTACAGTGTTACACTCTAAATGCTACAGTGTTATAGTCTAAGCACATCAGCAGGTGTTCCTGAGAGCTCCAGGAAAGAGGGAGTCCAAAGTCACACAGAGAACTGCCCCACTCAAGACACCTCCATTTCTAGTCTACTAAGAAACAAAAGGCAGAAAAGTGGTCCTCCATGGCTGTACCCCTTAGGAGGCTGACCATCCCTAACATAGAGGAATTGTTTACCTGCTTCTGCTATTCTAGGAGGAAAACAGTTACCAAGAGATGAAGGTGCTGCATATCAGAGGGTGGTGCCAGATGGAGACGTGGCCAGAAATCTTCCATTGGAGTTTGTAATCCAATGCAGTATATAGACGCAGCCCCAAAGCTGCTGCAGATCTTAGACTTGACCAACAGGACGTCAGATCGATGGCTGTAGTCCTCTTGCCAGAGTAGCAGGCACGGGAGCAAAGAACTTAGTGCATCCGAGAAACATGGGAGGGTGTTGGCCATGAGGCTCAGGCTCGGTGCCTCTGGAACAGTCAGCCCGCTTGCAATGGCGGCTTCCGTGGGCGTCCATCCGGGCTGCAGAACCTCGTGAGGTGGCGGCCGTTCGAGAAGATTCATCTTGCTGTTTGCTCTTTCCTCTCCCATCACTTTGTCCACTCTCAGAAGAGTTGTGCCTTGCAGACAGAGAGGGAGAGAAGCGTGCAGGGGGTGCCTCAGCCCTAGCTGGCTCTTCTCAGCCACAGGCAGGAACGTCGGCAAGACGGACAAGAGACACAGCTTTTCAAATAAAGCAAAGCGCGTCTTACGAACAGAAATGAAAAAGCGCCAGTGGTTTAAAAACTAAGGCATGTAGACATCTTCCATTTGGAAAGGGGGACTGTATTACAGACTCAACCACATATTTACATGTTAGCATGAAAATACAATGCGCACACATGTTATAGTTACACACGGTGGTAAGCAAGTGTTGAGAACTGGGCTGGAATCCGGGTAACACCACGCTGGGAAAGGAACTCAGAAGGAAGAGCCTAAGCAAAAAGAGGCAGTGATTATCCAGAACTGCTGCAGGGGAGTTCAGTGTGGCCTTCGTTTAGTGAAGATTGGCTAGAACGTGGGGCTGTAAAATAACAGGGTTGGAGGTCACTCTGCATCAGGCGGCAGATGTGCCTAAGCTGATGACTAAGGCATCATGTCCATTTCCCATCCGCTGGAACCTAGTTCATAACTGGAGGTCAGAAGTACTTGACTGAATGAAGCGACTGGGTCATCAGGTGGCGGCTGGCCTTTTGCATATGAGCAGTGGGCAGCCATGAGGATTATGTGACTGTTCCGGCAGCGATGGAGAGAGTCTAGAGACACTTCTGCCCCTTCACCTCGGCTGTCGGATTCTAAAACAAAATGGACCCCAAGGATCTCATGTTGAGAGGAAAGGACTTGTCTTGGGGAAAAGACTTCACACAACTTGCCAGACTTCGTGTGGAAGAGACTGGGGCAGAGACAATGATGAGTGCGTGGGTGGTTCCCACCTTGACCCCGACTTCATAGCTATACATACCTCTTGCTTTGTATACGCACTTAAACTTCATCTTATACTCTCTCCTCTCTCTCTGTCTCTCTGTCTGTCTCTCTGTCTCTGTCTCTGTCTCTCTCTCTCTCTCTGTGTCTACTTTGATCCTCTTCTCAGTGTGACCACACTGACTCAGTTTCCCTTGTTTGCTCTCACGGTCACTTGTTTCATTGGTCTATTGAGGATGAGCGGCAAAGCTTGACTTGGGAAGGATGCCATGGTTGTTGTTTCCAGGTCTTATGCTGAAGGGCCTCATTCCCCCTCTGGGAAGCTTTCTTCTGGTTGGAGGATTGGACAAAGATCTGTGATGAGACCTCTCCGAGAACATTCTAGCCATTGGGAACATTTGTTCGGGGACTGATTTCCAAAACCTGCACTTGCTGATGGGGTGGATTCTCTCTGATTTCCAACTCACTTTGATCACTTTTGTTTTGTTTTTTTCGAGACAGGGTCCTGGAACTCACTCTGTAGACCAGGCTGGCCTCGAACTCGGAGATCTGCTTGCCTTGCTTCCCGAATGCTGGGGTTAAAGGCCGGGCGTCTACTTAGATCGAATCGTTCCTGTCATGGCCGTGAGAGGAGACGGACAACGTGGCATGCCCTAATCCTCGGTCTCGGGCAACAGCCCAATCCTCTCTCTCACTGCTCGGTGGACACCCTTACGGGGAGAAAGGCCAGAGGCGTTGGCGCGGCGCCCTCCTCACCGCCAGGGGGCGCCGGCGCCCCGGAGCCCGGCTCCTTTTCAAGCGCACGCCCTCCCTGGTCGCTGGATGGCGGCTCCGGCCTCGGCTCCCAGCCGCGTCAGTGTTCCGCGGCAGCCAATGAGAACTGTCCATGTACCCACGGGGGCGGGGCTGCCGAGGGCGGAGGAAGATGGCGGCGGGGGCTAGGTGAGGTGTCGGCAGTGGCGAGGGGCTCGGGCGCGGGGGTTGGGGGGACGCGGAGCGATGGCCCGCGCCGGCCGCTGGGGCGGATAGGAGCCCGTGGCGCCGCGGGTGTGGGTCGGAGGGAGGAGACGGTGCCCGAGCGCCCCGGGAGTATGACGGGGCTGTACGAGCTGGTGTGGCGGGTGCTGCACGCGCTGCTCTGCCTGCACCGCACGCTCGCCTCCTGGCTCCGCGTTCGCTTCGGCACCTGGAACTGGATCTGGCGGCGCTGCTACCGCGCCGCCTCCGCCGCGGTCCTAGCGCCGCTCGGCTTCACGCTCCGCAAGCCCCCGGCCGTCGGCAGGAACCGGCGTCATCACCGGCACCCGCACGGGGGACCCGGGCCGGCCGCCACCCATCCCCGGCTGCGCTGGCGCGCGGACGGCCGCTCCCTGCAGAAGCTGCCGGTGCACATGGGCCTGGTGATCACCGAGGTGGAGCAGGAGCCCAGCTTCTCGGACATCGCGAGTCTCGTGGTGTGGTGTATGGCCGTGGGGATCTCCTACATTAGCGTCTACGACCACCAAGGTGAGGCCGGCCGGGAGGTGGGGGTGGCAGGGCTGCTTCCGAGTCCGAGGACGACACGTCTGGCTAGTTGGCTCCTGGTCGCCTTGCGAGGCCGCCGCCCTCCAGGCCCCGCGAGTTTGATGCGGCTCTGGGCCCTTAAGTATAAATCACAGTGTCGGCGCTTTCGAGGAAGGGAGATCAGCATTGTTGATTGACCGAGGCTTTGGATTTGTTTATCTTTAACATGAAAAAAAAACACACACACTGTATTCCGTTAAGGTAGATGGTATCTATTTGGCTTCATTTCACAAACGAGAGGGAGATGACGTTCAGAACATAAACTGATTGCCCAAGGTCACAAAAGTAGTAACGGGGAAATAATTGTAACCAGCCGGTGCTATCTTCAAAGTGTCTCTTCAAAGGGGTTCAACGCAGTCATGGTAAGTGCGGCCGGGCAGTGGACGCTTTATGCAAGAGCCCTATCGCAGGTTTTCCAAACGAGCTCTTGGAGTTAGATGGCATTTGAATTGAGTTTCTGAAAAGTATGTGAGACTTTAGATAGGCCCAGAACAAGATGGTGCACCCGTGTCTCTGAAGCCTGGAATCATGTGTGATCATTTGTCCTCAGTGGCCGATACAGAACTCGCTGCGGTTGACTTCGTGTAAGACGTGATCGAGACAGTGAATTTCATCATAGTTTTGTTACGTGCACAGTTCAACACATAGTTCATGGCAACAAGCCTAAAACACCATGTCAGATATATTCCTCGGAGTCTTGCCTTCATTCCGTGTACTCCAGGCTGGCCGGGAGAAAGACACACTCTAGGTGATGGATGATGTTTGGGAGAGAAATTCTGAAGAGGGGAACCTTGAGAGTTGGTGTAGAAATTTGAAAAGGGCATTGAAGAAACGGAGGGAGGGAGGGGGGAGGGGGAGGGAGGGTGAAGAGGAAGAAGCTCCAGATGTCAGGCTTGAGTTTCCCCGTCAGTCCTAAATGCAGTGGTATTTCCGTAAAAGATAGAGATGTGGTGATTAGGGCGAGTTAGGAGGCTGCCTCGTTCTTGGTGTAGTAAATTGCCTGCATGCCCTAGAGAAGCAACTTGAGGCTCACTTTTAAATCTTTCTCAGTTAGCTATTTAAGTGCTGAGTTTGCCTGGGGTAAGTAGTAATCACTGATTGCTTTATCATTGTTTAGCCAGCCAGGAGTGTAGTTCCACTGAGCCTGCCATCTGAAATGATGATTTACCCTATAGGGTAAAGCTTGATATAGTCAATATAGAACTTGCTAAAGACTTAGGAGATAAGTAGACTGTTAGGTGACACAATCCTTGCCTAAACCAGTACAGTTAGTGTAGCGTGGGATATAATATGGCAATACGAAATGGAAATTAAAAACATTAAGTAATATGAATTGACTTATATCCAGTAGGAAGGAAAGTAGAGAGCTGAGTTGTTCAGTATGATTGTGTCCAAGCAGAGATTACAGTACCGTCACACTTCCTTGTTCCTGCCTTTCTGAAGTGACTCAAGTCCTTTGTCATAAGCTCGTAGAGGGAGAATGATTGACAGTGAAAAGGAGTCAACTTACAAGTTTCGACTGAGAACTGAACAGAGCGTCAAGGATTCTGTGTGCTATCATAAAAACATTTTTAAGTGGTAATTTCATAGTTTGAATAAGAGATCTTCAATTTACTTACCCTGGCTTCTGACTGATCGGTTCATGAAGGAGTAAATGAGAACAGTGCAGCATTTTAGGAAATACTTTTAGAAGCAAAAGGAGGAAAAATAAGGCAGGGGAGAGTTGAGAGCTGAAAGGCAACCGTGAAGGAAGAGATAAAGTTTTAAATTGGGTGACCAGGGACGGAGTCAAACTTTTGAATAGATAGTATTTCCTCTAGTATGCTTCTACTTACGTTTGTCTCTGTATAGATACTTAGAAAAATTTATGTGTATTGACACACACACAAATGCTACCTTCACTGAATACCTATGTGCCTTGCTATAGAGGTCTGCAAAATGAAGTAAGTGTAAGAAATGCTATAACGTTCAAGGAGAGATGTCTACTATACATTAATGCAGGCTGATACACAAATAAAAAATGACAACTGAGTATGAAAGACTCTAGGGGGTTGAACACTGTAGCCCTGAGCTATTCAGTTAAGCCCTTGCACTTTTTTATTATACTTGCAAACTTTGTTTGATTGTGGTAATTTCTACTGTATTCATACATTGGAAATTGAAGTTTTCTTAGAAGATTGGTCAGGTGTTTTTGAGCTCACAGTTCTCATAGAGAGAATTGGCTATTTTGTCTACATGATTATAATTTAGGAAATGATTATGATATGTGTTAAAAACTATTTCGTATTGTATTTGGTGTTACAGTCTTGGGGCTGTTATGCTTCCTTGTGTGCATTTGAACTACATTGCCTGTGCTGTCTTCATTGTGTTGGTACCATGCTTACTGTAGGGTTCTTTAGAAAAGTTTGAGAAGGATTCCTTGGAATGTTTATGGGAAATACTGATTCATCATACTTACTGATCAACTGAATTAAGGTAGTCCAACCTGGGCATCTCTGTTTTGTAATCAAGCTACTTCTATGGCACTTCTGCACACTGGAGTTGACATTAACATAGAACACAAGCTACTCTGGCACCTACCTGCCTTATGTAAGATTAATCATGGACTGGAGCTGGAGCCTAGTGGCTATAGTACTGAGGCCCTACATGCATCTTTCACATTGTTCATGTGTAATGGTAATTTGGGGGTAGTGTTTATTATAAATTGAAATGAGTCAGCAAGGAATTTTCTGCATGAGATCCAGCAACCAGACAGCCAAAATATTTTGTTCTTTCTGTTTTTAGCTCACTATTTGTCAGCCTGTTCTGTGCAATAGTTTTGGGGTAATGATTTCTCACACTAGCCCTAATGGGACTGCTCACTGCCACCCCACCCTTCTTTACTGATTTCTCACTGGTCTCTGTACCTTTTATTACACCTTCTTCTTCTTCTTCTTCTTCTTCTTCTTCTTCTTCTTCTTCTTCTTCTTCTTCTTCTTCTTCTTCTTCTTCTCCTTCTCCTCCTCCTCCTCCTCCTCCTCCTCCCCCTCCCCCTCCCCCTCCTTCTCCCTTCTTTTTGCCTTGGACTCACAGAGATCCACTTGCCTCTTACTCCCTGGTTCTGTAATTAAAGATGTGCACCACCACCGCCTAGCTCACTAATCCTTGTGAGTCTACCCTTACCTTCTGTTAGTCCATCATGCCTCTGCCTTAGTCTGTTCCTGGATCTCTTAAGAACATTGGGTACCTCTTAGTGTGTGTCTACACTTGACATTTATACATCAGAAGTTCCTTGGGTGTCATCTCTGCTTCTCCCTTTTGCTTCTGTCATGGTATGGCTTGGTGTTAAATGCCTGCCATGGCCAGGCAGTGTTACTGGTTTTCTTGTCTCTCCAGGTTTTGCCACCTCTTCAGCCCCAAATAAGCACATGGATGCTGTATTTGTTATAAAACTGTTAGCTGGTGGCTACGGCTTCTTACTGGCTATCTCTGTCTTAATTATTAACCCATAACTACTAATCTATATATTTCCACATGGTCTTGGCTTACTGGAGGATGCCCAAACCTGTTACTCTTTTGGTGGGCTCCCTCTGCCTATCTTTCCCAGAATTCTCATCTCCTGATCCTGACTATCTTCCTGCCTTATTGGTCAACAGTGTTTTATTCATCAACCAATAAGAGAAACATATATACAGAAGGACATCCCCCATCAAGGCAGTATACATTCTTTGACTCGAGTGGGCTGTGCTTCCCATAAAGAAGCATAAGGAGCTGAGTTGCTGCTCTTGTTTCCCAAGGGTGAAACCTAGAATCCTCAGGAAAGAAAACTCAAGTCTCTTCTAGTCTGGCCAATGACATAGATGCTAGTAGAAGGTATGACTCTTACTGATGATTGTTCTTGTGTTGAATTAAACAGATGCCAGATGTATCGAAAGTTCCGATACATTCATGATTGTATTTGATAAACTGAACAGTATCCCTGGGGTGTTTGTATTTCCTTGTGTAGAAACTCAAGGGAACCTCTGCCCTTAATCCTTACTCTTTCCTAGAATTTTGCATTTTCCCTCACCATCCCCAGATGTTATATTCTCATTTTTCTTGCAAAAGACTCTACCAGAATCCTACCTTTGATTCTTAGAGCAGCCAGCCAAGCCTGCCTCATTGGGTAGGCTCTGAGTTATTTCATCCCTGTCTCACTTTATCTCTGGAAGGCTCTGTTCTGCTTTGTTTCTTGGTGTGACGAATGATGTTCTCAGTACTCTTCTATTAAACTATAGGGCTAGATCTATGAATTAAACCCTTTGAAAAAAGTTATTATTTTAAGTTCCTATGTGTGTTCCTCAAGTGAAGGTGTTTTTGGGGCCAGAAGAGGGCATCAGATCCCTGAAGCCAGAGTTACAGGCAGCTGTGAGCTGCCTTCTGTTGGTGCTGGGAAGTGAACTTGGGTCCTCTATAAGAGCTGTACATGCTTTTAATTACTGTCTCTTCAGCCCCATATGTTAAATTCTAACAGTAACAATTATTTTTTGTTATATTCTTGAGGACAAAAAATTTAGCTGTTTGGTATGGAGATACGTGTATCACAGCACATTGATGGAGGTCAGAGAACAACCTGCAGGAGTTGGTTCTCATCTTCCTCCATGTGAAGCCCAGGGGGATTGAACTCAGAACTCAAAGACAAGTGCCTTTGCTTCTGAGCCATCTTGCCATCCCCTTTGTTAAATTCTTACTGTGTGGTACATGTTATACCAAAATGCAGTGATTCTAAAGGATTTCCAACTGAAGAAACAGAATCAAAAAGCCAAGAGACACATCCCCCAAGGAACCAGGTCTAGAATTTGAACCACATTTTGTGTAAAAGCTTTTGTTCTTATAACTGTTACTTTCACCATTTAGAGAACAGACAATAGTCACCTTTACAGACTGACTAGATTGCATCATCTTCAGGTTATGATGTCATGGCACTGACATACAGGGGATAGAAACTCCCTAAAAGGAATTTAAGGCAGGCAGTTTCCCTTATCTCACTGATCTAACGGGTCACCTGAGCTGTTGGACACCTGTTTAATCACGCAGTTTAACTGTGGAGCTTGCTCTCGCTCTCCAGGAACTGTTTGTCAGATAAGCAGAGCTATGAAGGCATTCTTGTTTTCAGAACATTGCAGCGTTAGCTGGAGGTGTTGCTGGGAGGTTGGGGTGGGGGTGGGGTGCTTGCTTCACATGTGTGAAGCCCTGTGTTCAATCTCTGATGTTAATGAAACAGACAGATTAAATAAAATAGAACATGTAGCTGAAACTGAGCAAGTCTGTGTGTTTTCTTCAACTTACATACTTGTGTTGGAGGGCTTAAACCATTACACGAAGCCCGTTTGTTCCCTTGCTGCAGTAGGTTAATGTTCTAGCATAATTGTTGTTCTGTGAGGTGTCCTGAGGCTCTCCATTAAAATAAAATAGTTTAATGACTTACAAGGATTTGTGGTTTTGACTGGGGTAGTCATGTAAAATTTTAATATAGATTTTTTTCTTCATTTAAAATAATTGTACTAGTAAGTATATGTTTTCTTCTCCTCCAGTATCATGATGGTTGTGTGTTACAGAGGTTAAATGAAGGTAGCCAACAGGTAATTTACTTAGGTCTCTAGTTGAAAAAGAAAAGGCATTCAAATTGAAGGCATTGTCTATAAGGAAATACTGCTCTAATTGCATAGCTTGGGAGGAACTTGGTAACTAGGAGAGACAGTTTAGTGTTGTCTTTCTTTGTCCTGTGAATTCTTTTTGCTAGATGTTTCTTCAAAGGTCTACTTCTACAGAAGGTACAGTAGTAAAAATTCTGATTTTTTTTTTTTTTTTTTTTTTTGGTTTTTCGAGACAGGGTTTCTCTGTGACTTTGGAGGCTGTCCTGGAACTAGCTCTTGTAGACCAGGCTGGCCTCGAACTCACAGAGATCCGCCTGCCTCTGCCTCCCAAGTGCTGGGATTAAAGGCGTGCGCCACCAACGCTCGGCCAAATTCTGATATGTTAAATGTGTACTTTAAAAGTCATTTTATAGGTTGAATTATACATTTCACATGAGTTTTGAAAAGAACCTTTATGAAGTACAGGCAAGATTTATTGAGTGAATACTTGTTTAATCTCCTTGTTCCCTGGTTCTTTTTTTTTTTGTTTTGTTTTGTTTTTATGAGACAGGGTTTCTCTGTATTGTTTTGGAGGCTTTCGGTCCAGCCTGGCCTCGAACTCACAGAGATCCGCCTGCCTCTGCCTCCCGAGTGCTGGGATTAAAGGCGTGTGCCACCACCGCCCGGCCGTTCTTTTAATTTGGAAAGGTGTTTATGTTGTGGCACATGCTTAGATGTAGGGTGGGCCGAATGTGGAGACCTGAACACAACTCTGGAAGGTCACTTCTGAGTCAGAGCAGAGATTTTAGAGGACTACAGTAAGGGGCCTGAGGGCTGTGTGTAATCACAGAGGGTAGACTGGCAGACAATTCTGTTTGAAATGTTGCTATTCCTGGTCTCTGTGGCACCATGATGGCTTGGGTTTCTGGATTCACACCTGTACTTACTGACTCATGCCTGGCTTCTCTTTTACTTCTCTTCTAAATGTGAGCTGTATGTAGGTCCTTGTCTTTCAGCTCAACTTGGCTGTGAACAGCTGGGTAAGTGGAATATGGGCAGTTTAGTGCTGTCCAGATACCTTTCCTGATCTGTGATTTTCAGCATCACTGTGTGTTGACTTGCAATTTGTACCTCTAGCTCCTTTGCTTCATAACATCCGATTCTGTATCTCCAATAGTACATGTCCAGAAGAGTACTCTCAAAAATCCCCCTAAATCTGCCGTCTCATGTTTTCCCCCATCAGTTTTCTTACATGAGCCGTCTGTCGTCAGGCCTTTTTAGCTGTATATGGAGTATGTCCACTTGCACTGGTGCTATCTGCTCCACCCAAATTTCAGTTGCTGTCATCTTTCACTTGTATTACTACACTAGCCCCCTGATGAGTTTTTATTTAGCTTCTGACCACTCTCTATATAAATCCCTTCTTCACCTACCAGCAAACTAATTTTCTATAGCAGCATAGTTGGGGTTGAAAACAGGGCCCATGAATCCTCTGCCACCAAGCCAAATTTTTAGCTCTTGGCTTTTCTGAGAAAGCATCTCTCTCTAGCTCAGGTTAGCCTTGAACTCACTATGTTTCCTAGACTGGCCTTGAACTGAAGATCTTTCTGCTTCCAAGTCCTAACATTATAGGTGTACACAACCATGCCTGGCTGCTGTGAGCTGTTTTATTTTTAAATAACATCATTCAAACTCCGAATTAAACCCTCTAGTAGATGCCTATTGTACTTAGAATGCTAAATTCACTACCAGAAATATGGGCCTCCTTTTGTTGTGTTCTTTGCTTTCTGTCTCCCTCTCCCTCCCTCCCTCCCTCCCTCCCTCCCTCCCTCCCTCCCTCCCTCCCTCCCTCCCTCCCTTTTACTTTTTTTTTGAGGGGGGGAAGGTGGTTTCAAGATGGGGTTTCTCTGTGTAACTTTGGTGCCTGTCCTGAAACTCACTCTGTAGACCAGACTGGCCTGGAACTCACAGAGATCTGCCTGCCTCTGCTTCCCAAGTGCTGGGATTAAAGGTGTGCACCACCACAGCCCAGCTCAGGCTTCTTATTGGCTAGCTCTCTCTTAATTATTAGCCCATTTCTATTAAACTGTGTGTTGCCATGAGGCTGTGGCTTACCCGTAACACTCTAGCATGTTGCTCCTTCAGGTGGCTACATTGCATCTCTGTCAACTCTCTCCCTGTCTTCTTCTTCCCAGCATTCTCCTAGTCTGGTACCCCTGCTGGCTACTGGCCAGTCAGCATTTGTTCATCAACCAATAAGAGAAACATATATTCACAGCAAGGACATCCCCCATTAATACACCACTGAGTCTGGCTTAAAATAGACAGTTAAATTGCAATACTATATTCTGCTTTCCCAAAATTGTGTTTTCAGATGGGTTTTCCTTAAATTGGTTAAAATCCATGTGGATATGAATGCTTACCCTCATTTTCATTTCAACATTCTTGGATCAGTCGGGTTAGGTTGTAGAAGGCAAATAGGGTGGATTATGAAATGAGGGGACTAAAAAGCTCCCACATACCCTGTGCTATTACTTGAGAAATTATGTCAAAGTCCGCTTTCTGTCTTGTTGCCTTTCTTGTGTATCTTGTAACCCATGTGTAGACTTTAATTGCCAAAGAGAATTGTAAGCTAGTCATACTCACAAACTTTATGGATGAAATAAATGCCACAGAGTGTGATTAACTATAGGGGTCAGCTGTGCAGCGTTAGGAATTTTCCTCATAACCGGTTTCATGTAAGCCTTGGAGAGAAACTATAGCTTATATTTCAGCTGTTCTCTGCCCAGCTTAGCCTAGAGCAAGGCTCTCTCTTTCTTCAAGTCGGACTCGACCATTCTGCCTTGTAAATTCTGCATGCAATCAGGAAGTGTGCTGAATTGTGAGAGCTTCCTGGAAACTAAACTTTCCATTCGTGTCCCTCGGGTTTTGTCATTAGTTGGCACTTTGTGCACTGATAATTCAATTTATTAAATAAGCACTGAATTCCTGTTATATGGGAGGAGATTTAGGGGGAAAGGATGAGTAAGCTAGACATTCAAAGTAAGGCTAGAGTTCAATGGTGGAGGTGATTGGACATTTGCTACCTTACCACAAGCTTGCCCACCCACCTCATCTGTTTATAGTTCTCACTCTGCCTCTTTGTCTCCATTCCTTAGCCCTAAATGCATACAACTGTCACTTTTACAGCATCCTCTTCCCACTTTGAGATGAGGTCTTAGCCTCCAGTCATAGCCCAGGCTATCCTGGATTTTAGTATAAAGCCCAGGCTGACCTCAGACCCACAGTAATCATGCTTATTTAGCTTCCTTAAGTGCTGGGATTATAGGTGTGAGCTACTGTGACCTCTCCCACCACACACACTCACACACACACACACACACACACACACACACACACACACACACACACACACACACGGTTTCTCTCTTTAGCCCTGGTTGTCCTAGAACTTGCTCTGTAGACCAGGCTGGCTTTGAACTCAGAGATCTGCCTGCCTCTGCCTCCTGAGGGCTGGGATTAAAAGTGCACCACGACTGTCAAGTCTTTTCCCTGCTCACATTTCCTTGTTTACAGAACTTCAAGGTAAAATTGCGGTTTAATGAACTGGATGTATTAGGAACAAAACAATAGGTTTCTCTTACTTAAAAATTTGAATGTACAACATGGATGCCTTTACATCAATTCTATAGAGATTTCTCATTATTAGGCTTTTTGGCATACCTTTAAATATGCATCCTAAATTTTGCCATGTTCATTTTACTCTTGTTCTGCCCCCTAGTGAATTTAAAGATTTATGAATGACTAGACTCCAGGAGAAACCTGTGGACAGTGAGAGAGGGCTGAGGAATTCTCTCCCTTTGGGGAGGTAAGAGGATTGGCCTGGATTTCATCCTAGTAGATATCAAGACTCTTGTAATATTTGTGTATTTATATGGTCTTTGAAGAGGCACAGATATTTTTGTATTATGCACATGAGGTTTTTGACTTGCACTTAATGGCATCTGTAACCATCATTGCCGTTTTTACTACATTGATCCTCCTTATCCAAGAGCATGGGAGATCTTTCCATTTCCTGGTGTCTTCTTTAATTTCTTTCTTTAAAGACTCAAAGTTCTTTCGATACATACAGGTCTTTCACTTGTTTGGTTAGCGTTACTTCCAGGTATTTTATGTTGTTTGGACCACAGCAACTTTTAAAAGGGAAAACATTAATTGGGACTGGCTTATATTTCAGAGGTTTAGTCTGCTATAGTCATGGAGGCATGAAGGCAGACATGGTGCCAGGTAAGTAGCTGAGAGTTCTACATCTTGATTGAGAGGCAGCAGGAAGGAGAATGAGCCCCTGGCTTGGCTTGAGCTTCTGAAACCTCAGAGTCCACACCAGTGACACACTTCCTCTGACAAGGCCACATCTACTCCAACAAAGGCAAAGTTCTGATGCTTTTAAATAATGCCATTCCCTGTGAGTCTAAAGTGAATTCATATCACCGCACTACTGTTATATGGATGAGTCCAGCTTGGTATTTTCACGCAGCTGATCTTTTTTCCTGTCTCTTCCCTTCTCCTCTCCTCTTCTACTTTTTAAGCTAGATGCTTAGATGGGTGCTACATATCCCCCCCCTCCCCAGGGACTGTGGTGGTCAAAAACAGTAACTTGCATGGCTGGAAGATGAAAAAACATTTTGTATTTGGGTTTAAAATTTTAAAGTTTTGTGTGGTTCTGCTTCTTCCTCTGGATCATTGGCTGCATTGGTTCACAAGGGAGGAGGGAGCAAAAGTGAGGAACAGAGTTCTGATGGCTGGGGATACAGCAGAGATAGCCCTCCTGGAGATAACTTTGGTAAATCAACTCAGCTTTATTACAGAGTATAGGAAATATATAGGATTGGAAATCCTGAGAATGTAGCACAAATAATAAAAACCCAAAGACAGATATTGAGGTTCAAGCTAAAGATCAGAAAAGCAAAGCATCTAACCAAGACTCTTACCTCTACCAAGGCTCAGACCAATTGGGGCAATCCTGTCATCAGTGTGACTGCAGACTGACTGACTCCTGTCTCCTTTGTCTTATATTCCTCTCTAGTGCTAGTATTAAAGGCCTGTATCACCATCACCCAGCCTCGATGGCTAACTAGTGTGGCTGCTGGGATTAGAGGTGTGTGCCACCACTGCCTGGCATGCATGGCTGACTTGTATGACTACCTTGTACTCTGATCTTCAGGCAAGCTTTCTTTGTTAAATCATAAACAAAATATCACATTTCCCCCTTTTTGTCTAATACAAAACAGAAGGTTATAACTAATATAAGAAACTATATGCAGTATATGTAGGCAATAAGTATATCAGCAATGTCTAGCCCATTTGGATTTGACAAGTTCAGAGAAAATACTCCATAATTATCAATCATATCTTAGTGAGTTCAAAAAGTTGTTCCTAATTCACTTTTTATTCTAATTTGCATTATCAAACTATCTTTACTGTCTCTCAGCCTTTGACACTTTACCCTCTTTTCTGAGTCTGGTAAAGGAAAACTATAACTATCTAGTCTTCAATTCCCTCAGAGACCTAAGAAGGAAATAATATTAACCAAGTAAGCAGGAAGTATGAGCAGGCAACTTCCAAAAAAAAAAAAATCTGAGAAATGACAAAAACAGCTGGCTGTATGGACAGTCACCCAAGGTTCTTCTGCAACGTTGGGCATCCATCTTCAGCCTATAGGCCTAATGTATCTGACAGACTTTCCTATGAAGCAGGATTTCTGAAGGACTGCCCCACCTTGTCTTGGCAAGGTTTGCAGTCACTCTCTTGTCCTCAGCATAATGTCAGTAGTTGAGGCAAGGGCACTTCTTGCCTAGTGGCTTACTTTTGCCACAAAGAAAGTAAATTCCATGTGGAGTTTTTTCAGTGCCCATCATCTTTTCTGTAGTAGATTGGTGCTGCCAGCAGCAGACATGTCTAACTGTCATAAAAAAGAAAACAAAAGGCAAAACCCAAGACCTATGTTACTACATCTTAAATGCCATATTCTGTAGATCTCTGAAGTGTATGATGTTCTGTCCATTTGAAAATATATCTCTGACCTTGTAAACATACCTAACATGACTACAAATTCAATTGTAATAGGTGAATAATTACTAACCTGCATGTCCTTATTGTCTTATATAGTTGGTAATAATAACTTTCAAGGACTAGAAATTTGTATTAATTATATTGTTAACTGGGCTGTATAGGTGCAACACCTTGAACAGGATTAGAAATGTATGTGTAGTATGTTTTCACCAAATTAATCTCAAATTTGTATCAATGTACAAACTTTGTATACAGTATACAAAAGCATTTAAAACTAGTAGTTTCTTTTTAAAAGGAGATTCAATCTACCTCTTTATCCTATCATATCTGTATCCCTCCTTTTTCTTTTCAAAATAAGAACCCTGAATCTAATCTCCTTTGTTTAGCTGTTTTCTTGACCATTACCAATAATAACCTGTAACCAATCCCTCTAAACAATGACAAAGACTCATATCATAACCTATTGAGTGCCCAAAAACCACTCACCCCACCTCTTGGGAATGTGAGCATCTGCGGGAAGCTGTCTTTGCAGGGCTGCTGTTGGAACCAGCTGACTAGTCCACAGTTCATACTCTGAGAGACTTGCTAAAGGGGTTAAGATACAAGACAGAGAGAGACACCGAGCGGAAGGGGTTAAGATAAAAGACAGAGAATAGCTATCAAGAGAGCCATTCAGTCTGTACCGAGTGCACCTCTAGTTTATTCTTTCAAGACCTTAAGTACTCAACCAAAAGTGGGCACAAAATGGCAGAGGACTTCTATTATCTTGTATAAGGGGTAAAGAGACTTACTTCCCTTAATCCTCCAGGTATTTGGTAGCCGCACCTGCCATCAGGCCTTCAGGGTCCAGAGTAAACACACCTGGGCCCAAGTCTATTTAGATAAGAGACATCCACTAGCAAGGCCAAAATATCCTGTAGCCTCCAAACTAATGTTTTACAGGTAATAAGACAGATTTGAGCTCTCTGAATTTGAGGTGAGGTGGAGTGGATTCCTTGCCATGGGTCCTGACAGGTGTCGTGTTCTTAAATTTACTTCCTGTTGTCTGGGGGCAATGGCATCTTTAGGGAATCCTGAAAAGAAGAATTTGGGTTAATTGTCAAGTCCTGTGAGAGGTGGTTATATCATTTGTTGTCTGGTCTCTGCATAATGGGAAAGTTCAGGACTTGTCTCAAGTCCTGGCTAGAGTAATCTATGAGGCTGGATCTTCTCAGCTAGCCAACTCGAAGTTGTTCTAAACACTTTGTAGTCCAAAGCTAATCTTTAGTTGGTGTTATTCAGCTCAACAGTGTTATCATGGTCCTGGTGGAATTGCCATGGAGACTTCACAGATCACATTAGGTCAGATTATTCCTCTTATTGGTAATTTTTTTAGGTAGTTCTCTTTTGGATACTTACTTGTTCAAAGGTCTTCAAATGCCTCAAGGTTGGTTCTTTTTATTTTTCCAAAAAAACAGTAACAAAACCCTTCCCCAACCTTAACTTTGGGGAAGTTCCTAATACAATCTTTATCAATTTTGAGTTATTGTTTCTCCTGAATCTTTTGTTCTTTTCTCTCTAACTTTTCTATCATTCAGAGCAGTATGGTTTCTTACAGTAGGCATTAGGTTTTTTCATTGCTCTGGGAAGGAGTTTCCACAGTGAGAGGAAATGACTGACCTGGATTTTGCATAGGGGGTCTCTGAGGCCCCTCAAGAAGTTTCCCAATGGCAAAGAGTTACTTTCAATGCCCCCCTTGTTGATCTATATTCATTAGATTAGTCTGGTGCCTACCTCTGCATAATCCAGAAGGGAGGGGCATTCTGTTTGGATTATGTTTAGAAAAAACATTGTTTCTAGGAATGCCCTGTTTACAATCCTTTAAGATGACCTTGTTTGCCATAAATGAAACATTTGACATTTCGATTTTTATTCAAACCTCTGGAAATTACCTCTACATGCATCATCATGTTAATGAGATTCAATATTGATTGTATCTGGGATCCATTCCTCCAAAGGTGCTGACCTTGCCTTCAATGGCCTAATTATCTTTTTGCATTGTGCATCAGCATTTTCAAAAGCCATTGTTTCAATTATTATTTGTCTAGCTTCTGAATCTGGTATCATTCTATTTACTGCTGATGCCAGTCTTTATAAGAAATCCTTGAATGCTTCCTTTGGACCCTGTATAGCTTTAGTAAATGATTTAGTTTTCTTTCCTACTTCTCCAATTCTGTCTCAAGCACTCAGAGTCGCTGTGTGTCATAAATCCAGGGTATGATCATCGTATAGAGATTGCCTTTCTATAGTAGCATAATTTCTTTCTCCAAGAAGTTGATCTTGGCAGAGTTCCACACCTCTAACTTTACTCAGTTGTTCAATAGTCTTAGCCTCTTCTCTGAACCAGGTACTCCATTGTAATTGAGTATTGGGCTCTAAAACAGCTTTCACCAAGTCTGCCCAATCTGTAGAGATAATTCTGTTACAAACTGACCACGTGTTTAACATCTGCTTCACATATGGTGAATGCATGCCATATGAGACTTTTGCTTCCTTGAATCTCCTTAAATCTAACATTGGCGTAAGAGTCTAGTTAGCTCTTACAGCTATCTGGAGCCTCTGTCATTTGGCAATTCCTGTAAGGTTACTGTATATATTAAGATTGGTTATTTGAAAACGTTAGGCTGTTCCTCTATAACCTTATAATGCAATGCTGAAGTTGGTTGTCCTTTAAATTACTCTGTCTGGGTTTGAATATCTCTATGATCTGGTCTAATAAGTTTTTCTAAGGCCTGTATCTTGGCACTTATATCAACTAACTTTTTTAGGGATAAGCCAAGAATTATCAAACTGACAACAAAGATTATCAAAATGATAATTAACAGTATGCCAGTTCAGGTTAAGTTGATGATCCTTTCACTTAATTGTTCCAATTTTAAACCATCCATTGTATAATCATACAGAGACCTAACTCTCTCCATTGTAATAGTGATTACCATTTTTTAATGTGGGAAACAAAATCTTTTAATTCCTTCCTTTAAGAATTCCCAATTGTCTTACCAAATCTGCTGACAGTGTCAGTGAACTGTGAGGCACAGCATTCTGATTGGAGAACTAATACGTGGCTGTTAGCTGAGAGTGGCAGCCTGAGGAGAGGGGTCTACCAAGGCTCAGACCAAAACGGGGAGATCCTGTCCTCAGTGTGACTGCAGACTGGCTGACTCCTGTCTCCTCCTGTCTTCTAGTCCTCCTTAGTGCTGGTCTTAAAGGTGTGCACCACCATCACCCAGCCTCTGTGGCTAACTAGTGTCACTGCTGGGATTAAAATGTGTGCCACTACTGCCTGGCCTGTATGGCTAACTAGTGTGGCTAGCTTTGCACTCTGATTTTCAGACAAGCTTTATTTGTTAAATCATGAACAAAATATCACCATATGGGAAAGACTGATTTGCATTAAGTGGCACGCTCCTATCATAAAGCTTTTTATGTGGCAGCAGGGTTCTATGGCAAAGCTCCTAGTACAAATCTTAGTTACCATATGTGTACCAGGAAAAAGGCTTCTAGTAGCAAACTGTGCCAAGGGTCATGCTAGAGGTAAATCAGACATCCAAACTTAGAGACAGCTTTCAGATAAGGTCAGTCCTCTGGGCCTAGGGACATTCTCCACACAAGGGCAGGTAGAGAACAGGAAGTCTCTCTGGGGAGGAGGTTATCCTCCATGTTGCTGAGCATAGAGAAAGCTGCCAGGCTATGGTGGACTGCCACCTCTGACCAGCAGTGTCTCCCAACAGTTTTGCTCTTATTTTATTCTTTACTTTGTGCATAATTTATGCTGCTTTCTCTTATTATAAAACAAATCAAATTGAGGCAGTAGCATTTAATGTATCTAATAGTTCTGCAGAGAAAAAATGCTAGATTGGGAATCAGGAGTAAAGACCAGCCTCTTCAGGACACTGAATTTCAGTTTCTTAGGATGTAAATAAAGGTTTCAACTAAGGGCCATCTCAAAATCCCTTCCCAAGTCCTCGTCTGTCATATTCACATGTTCACACTGCTTCCAAGTAGCTGACCTTTTTTTCTGGCTGAGCCTAAAGCCAGACTGTTATATTAACCAGCTTTGCTGTCATGTTTTCCTTTTAGATTCTAGATCAAGACTCATCATTACTACTTTATTGGAAATCCATCCTGTTTTGGGTCTAGTATTGTATCTACAACAAACATCCATAGTCATTGAAGAGTATCACCTGACCTCTTGTGATCTGTTTGCTCATCTTTTTTTTTTTTAAGGTATTTTCAAGAGAAATAATTCCAGATTGATGGATGAAATTTTAAAACAACAGCAGGAACTTTTGGGCCTAGGTTGTTCCAAATACTCACCAGAGTTTGCAAATAGTAACAACAAAGACGATCAAGGTAAGCATGTGTGGGCAATTGGGCACAACCATTAGAAGATGTGTTTGCGTTTCAGGGTAGATTTTGTCACATTCTTCATTTATTTTGCTCTGTTAGTCTCTATTGTCAGTTATCTTGCTAGAAGATAATACTCAGAAAATGATATAATAGCAATTGACATTATAGAAATGAATCCACATTAAAGAAGATTTTATAGTCCTGTGAACAGAGAGGCCCAAGAACAGATACATTTGTAACAGTAAATTTAATGAGTACATAAATTGCTGCAAAACTGGTTTTCCTATAGGATAATATGAAAGAATGTTTGGTTGTAAGTGATACTTTTATATTGTTATCCATTACCTAGAGTATAAAGTAGCTTCCAGACAAGAGTCAGATAGGCATATGGACAGTGCACACATACTCCACTGTGGCGTAGTTTTCTTTAGTCTGAAGTTTTATGTTACTAGTACATTGACTATGAGTGGAGACAGCATTTTTAGATAAAAAGTTGTAGTCAGCCTCTTTTGTAGAGGCTTTACTCACTATACAAAACTACTTTTAGGATTTGGAGAAAATGGTATATAAAAATAGATACCACTGTGCCCTGGGGGACATGGCTTCTTTCAGAGGGGCATAGCAGCTGTGTTGGATACTGACGCTGAGGGGTCCTAGTTACCATAATTGTATTTTTATTTTGGTCTAAACTTACTTCATAAAACTGAAATAAAAATGAAAGCGTGTGCTTTAAATATTATCTTGTTGTTTTTTTCTCTAGTTTTAAATTGCCCTTCAGCTGTGAAGGTGCTGTCCCCAGAAGATGGCAAAGCAGACATTGTGCGAGCTGCCCAGGACTTTTGCCAGTTAGTAGCTCAGCAGCAGAGAAGACCCACAGATTTGGATGTAGATCTGCTAGACAGCTTACTTAGTAAGTCGGGAATGCTTCCCATTTTGTCTCAAAGACAGATGATAGAGACTATTTTGATTCTTTTCATTCTACACAATCTGGTTTGCCTGGCCTGGTGGCTCGTGCCTTTAATCCCAGCATTCAGGAGGCAGAGGCAGGCAGATCTTTATGGTCCAGGCTAGCTAGCCAGGGCTAAATAGTGAGACACCATCTTGGGGTGGGGGGAGGCTTTTATTGTTGTATCCCTTACCGTTCTGACATTTAATGATCCACATGTTTGATTTCAGGATATGGAACTTATCCTTGCACTTAATAGGAAGATTTAATAAAAGAAAAGGATTAAAAAACCAACTGTGTATTTGAGTATATGTGTGGGCACCTGGGCGACAGTCAGAGGATAGCTTTCTGGAATTGCTTTCTTCTTCCAGTACATGAGAAGTGCTTACCAGGCTTGGTGGTAAGCACCTTACGCACTGAGCCATCTTGCTGGTACAAGGAAAGGGTTTTTGAGGAGTTTTTCTTTTTAATGAATATTCTTGGAAGTAGGGGTTTAGTCCTAGTTTTCTGTCCCTCTCTCATTCCTTTTTTAGTTTTGTTTAGCTTAAAGAACTCTGTGGGGCTGGAGAGACGGCTCAGTGGGTGAGAGCACTGGCGGTTCTTCCAGAGGACCTGTGCTCGATCCCCAGCGCCCACATGGCCACCTTTATTCAGGCCTCTTTCTGAGTTTGCTCTGTTTGCTGTGCAGATGAACCACTGTGTGCGTCATAGCTTGCTAAAATACAGCATAACAGGGAAATGAGCACACCTCACCCGTACTGCTGGTGCAAGTCTTTGGCTGGCTGTTTCTCTCTGGGGCTCTTCGGAACTTTTGCCTTAACTCTGTGGTCCTTCTTACTAGTATTGCCTTTAACATAAAAAAGGTAATCTTTCTAACAAATTAGTGTCCATTGATGGCTTCTGTAACTATGTGGTATCAAGTCATTCAGTGTCCACTCGTTACCATAGAATGTTGTTTACCTTACTTACTAATCATGCATTTTCTGCCTCAATTATTTCCCTTAGGTCTTCATTCTGGTCTTCTGTCTTAACTTGCTAATTGCTTTGGTGACTGGTCACCTCTTATTTTCTGTCGCTGGTTAACTATTTGGGCTCAGGTAGTAGCAGACCATTGTAGGACTATTTTACCAGAGTTACTGAGGTATTCACTATTTCTTGGACATTTAGGAATTCCTGGATATATCCTACATGGTAGCCTGGGGTACCCTATAGGTGCCTTTCAGATATCACATTGGGTTGTTACTGAAGTGGTGAACCAAGGAGCTTCAGGGTTTGTTAGTTTATAATGAAAATGAGATTTCAAAAAAATTATTTTTTATTTTTTGAGATTAACATTTCTTCCTTCCCTTTCTTTTCTCCAAACCCTCCATGTTACTCCTCCACATTGTTTTTTAAATTCATGGATTTTTTTGCATCATGTGTTGTAACACACATTCCTCCCTTATTGTTGTTATACCGCCCCCTCCTAAATACAACCTGCTCAGTCTGTATAGTGTTACTTGTGTGTGTGTTTTCAGGGCTCACCATTTGGTATTGGATACCCAGTTGGTGTGTTCATGTCTAAGGAAGATATTTCTCCTCTCAGCTGTCCTTAGTTGCCTGCAGTTCTTTATGTTGGGTTGAGGCTCATGGGCTTTCTCCTGTGCATGTCAGTAAGCCTTTTACTGTCGTCCTTGTATGGCCCATGTTTAGGCAGATATATCGTTGAGACTATGTGAGTGTAGCTTTTCACATTACTAGGAGACACACTTTCACAACAGATGCTCTGATCCTCTTGCTCTTACAATCTTTAATGTCGATTCTAAACTTAATTAACTGATAGGATATTACCAAACACTCTGAACACCGTCACTCCCAAAGTCCAACTCTGTTCAGACTTCACTTGGCAAGCACTGATTTGCTTTCTGACTAAATTTTACATTTATTTTTAGAAATTTTATATGAAAAGCAATCAAATAATATGTAGACGTTCATATCCTATCTAATATTGTTTTTTTCCTAACATTTTTATTGATTATTTGGGAATTTTACATGATATACCCTAAAGACTCACTTCTCAGACCTCCGAGGTCTGCCCCTCACCCTGTGACCTCCCCCCCAAAAAAGGAGAAGAAAAAAACAAGTCCAGTTTGTGTTGCCCATAAACTCACTGGAGCATGGTCACACTCCCCATGGCCAGCCCTTTAAAGGAAACTGATTCTCCCCCGCCCACACTGCGGTCAGAATTGTTTTGCTTTTAAGTGAGACAGGATCTCACTATGTTGCCATGGCTGGCCTGGAGCTCACTGCATAGAACAGGTTGGCCTCAAAACTCACAGAGATCCACCTGCCTTTCTTTGCCTCTGGAGTGCTGGGATTAATGGCATGTGATGCCATGCCCAATAAGCATAATGCTTTTGAGATTTAGGTTTAATACATTAGTATTTCATTACTCTTTATTCTTTTATCCTATTCTGTGGATATAACTCATTTCTTCCACTCACCAGTTGCTAGACATTTTGTTTGTAGTTTTTGGATAATATCGCTATGACCACCTGCATGCATGTCTTTATGAGGGTGTGTTTTCTTTTCTCTAAGGTAGATACCTAATAATGGAATTGTGTCATGTGAATGAATATTTCATTTTTAAAAGAAAGTGCTACATTGTCTTCCAAATAGGCTCTCTATTTATATCCTTAACAGCAAAGTAGAGGGCTCTATCTTCTCATGCTTGCTGAAGTACAATGCTCTCTGGGATTGTTTTTCTCATGTTTGTCTTTTAAGTATAGTTTGAGCCCTCTAGTGTATATGTGATAATATTAAACTCATGTTTTCTTAATGGCTAATGATGCTAAGTATCTTTTGTGTGCTAATACGCCACCTGTAGCTTACTTAGTAAAGTGTGTGTTTAACTATTTCGCTATTTCTATTGCATGCTTGTTTATGATGTATGTGTGTGGCACTTGTATCCCGCTGAGCACGGGTGGAGATGAGAGGACACAACTTGTAGTAATTTTTCCCTTTTCATTTTTTTTTTGATGATTCAGGGTTCTTTGTATTTTCATATAAACTTGAGGGTTAGTCTTTTCAGTTTTAAAACACACACACACACTCTTATTTGTTTTGGTAAAACGTAGTTATTTTGTTAAAATATTTTAAGATAGTAAGAGTAATATTTTTAATGAATAAGTTGAATATACCATGTCATTTATAATTTGATAAGATTAATAGATTATCACTCACTTAAATAGAAACTCATTAGAGCTGTGAATAATATTTGAGAGTGCTAAGAAATGTTTGTGAACAAGCAGTTTGAGAACTGCTAATTAGCAGCCTGGAGACTGCAGTGTATATTACCAGTATGCCAACACCATGAAGTTCTTCTAATAAAAAATCCAAAATGTTTCAGGCTATATTAGGGGATCAAATTGAAGAGATGTAAGAACAAGGGGCTAGGAAGTCTCAGTAGGTGGTTTGTCCTCTGTACACCCAAATGCGGAGGCACAGACACGTCTGCACTCACACCTCACACACAGATACAAGAACAAATACAAACGGTGCACTTAAGGAGAAGTAATATAACTATTAGTCTTGCCCACAGAGAGAAAATGTAGAATAATTCTGAAATTATCCATTAAGTGATCATGATAATTAATATACTAATATAACATACTGCTTTCCCATAGGTATTTTAAACACATTGCCTCAATTAACCTTTACTTGGGCCTCCGGATTATATTGCTCATATTATCATTATTTATTGTGATTATCATGCCATGAGATGGGAAAAGGACACATGACAAAATTACCAAGCTAGTCAGAGGTTCATCTAGGCTTAGCAGTTTTCAAATTCTGCACTTTATATTTGTGAAGCCACAGAGAAGTTGTACTTTATAATTTGGAGTAGTTTCTTTTAGCTATACTCCAATGGCATATCTTTGTGTGTGTGTGTGTGTGTGTGTGTGTGTGTGTGTGTGTGTGTGATCATTTTTCCTCTCCCCTAGTTCCTCCCAGATCCTTCCCACCTTTCTACCCACCAGACTTTATGTTCTGTCTCTTTAAAAACAAACAAAAACAAACCAAACAAGAAACACACACTTTAAAAAAACAACCTACCTATTAAAAACACAAAAATGAAAATCAAAATAAACAAGTGAAAACCAAAAATTGCCCAAATAAGCCAGATGTGGCAGCACACCTTTGATCTCAGTGCTCAGGAGGCAGAGACAGCGGGGCTCTGAGTTTGAGGACTATCTGGTCGACATAAAGAGTTCAAGGACAGTCAGAGCTGCATAATGAGACCCTGTCTTAAAAAACAAGAAAACCCAAAGCTGAGGTATACACACACTTTTAAATCTAGGTTACATCAATGAGAGAGAAGTGGTGTTTGTCTTTCTGAGTGTGTTGTATTTGTTCGACAGGATTCCCAGTTGCATATTTCATGTATTTTAGTCTGGCTATCTATATCCATCCATCTAGGTTTAGTGGTCATCCAAGGACTTGCACACTAGCTGTGCTCATACACCTGAAGATTCTGGCTTCAGGGATCTGTGCATGGCATTGGAAAGTTGCATTTTAAGTTGATACCATTCCTCAAGTGGTCTTGGCCCTGTCTTTACACTAGGTTTTTTTTTTCCTGTCCTGTCTTTTGTCCCTTCACATGGGTAGTTTGCCACTCAGTCGTAGCTGTAGGATTTTATGTGAGCCCGTATTTCCAGGACCTTCCTGTTAAGCACCCAGACATGGAGCCTGTATCCTCAGATAAGTGCAACTGCGTGATCCACATGCCCCCAAACCCTTGAATTCCACAATTGTAGCTAGCAAACTGTGGACTTCTTTTTCTGCCTGCTGCCTGTCCCTTCCAGTTCTCATGTCTGTCCATACCATTGGGCAGTAAGAAGCAAATCCTCTCTTTAAGTGTTCTTTGCAGTTGATTGGGGTTGGAACAGTCCCAGACAAGAAGATCATACTCTTGGTGTTGATGTTCTTAGTTGAAACTCTTAGCTGGTTTTAATTTTTGTTTTTTTAAATGGTAATTCCCTGACTTTGACCAGTATCCACTGCTCTTAAAAGGCTGTTTTTGTTCAGTTATTTTAATACTTTTCTTTATGGAAAAGATCTGTTTACTTCACATCAGGTTCCCCTCTCTCTCTAATTGCTTTGTAGGTAGCAGTGGGTCTGGTTTCAGCATTTATGTGTCTACCATAGACTTTAAAGGGACTTAGTCATGGAAATGATGCATATTACTGCTGGATGGGTCTGTAATCCAGTCTCCCCCTGCTGTTTTCCTTTTGGTTGTGGTGTTGGGGACTGAACTCACAGCTTTTGCTCTCCTGTCACTGCCCTCATCCTGTCTTGATCTCTTTATGTGTCACTGAAGAACTGTTAGTGCACAGGTCTCTTGGATTATAGTCCTAGACCTCCCGAGTATTCTTTGTCTTTTTTTTTTTTTTAAAGATTTGTTTTTATTAAAGCATTCAGATATGGCTTCAGAGAACAGAACAGGAACCCTAAGAAGCAACTTAATTTGTGTATTAATGGTCCGTGCTAATTTTATGTTTGTCTTTATTCCCAAGGTTCACATGGTTTCCCTGATCCTGATTTAGTGTTGAAGTTTGGTCCTGTGGACAGCACATTAGGCTTTCTTCCTTGGCAAATCAGATTGACTGAGATCGTGTAAGTAAATGCAAGTGTGTTGGTTTTGTTCTTTGATCCCAGCACTGTACTAGATCTAATGACAGTACCTCATCTAATGGCAAAATAAGGGCCCGTGGATGGAGTGGACAGTAAGTATGTGATTGTGTAGATGTTTGGTGTTGACATTAATTATCTTAGAGGATCAGAAATGAGTGATATCTGAGTGCTGGAGTTGTTCCAAAGAACAGGTAGGAATCCACTCAGGCATCTGATACTGATAGAAATTTTGTGTTATAGTAATGGCAGGAAACATAGTGAGTGGTAAGGAAGCAAAAGAAAACGGTGATGTCTAAAGACTAGGGAGCGGGCCCTGTTGGGGGAAGGGTGGATGACATGAGGGGTCGAGGGCTTCAGTCTGGATGGTTAATGACAAAGTGAGGGGCAGACTGGGAGTGGAGACAGGTGGACCCTGAGGTAGTACAGGAATGGTCATTTTGGGAGGTTTATTTGGCTGCTATGGCTGGAGCTGGTTTGGAGAAAGGATAAAGTAAAAGGACATTGAAGGGCCATGCTGTGATCTTGGGAATGTGAAGGGAATGAGTTGCTTATGTAGAACAGGGCTTCCCAACTTCCTAAAATGGCCAGAAAAGAAATACGTTAGGTCTTTCGGGTCATGTAGCATCTTTCTACTTAACTAAAATTTGCCCAGCTTAGCAAGTTCAGTGAAGTAACCACAGACAGCACACGGACAAATAGGAACGAATGTTATTTGTAAAAAGAAAGTATTAACTTGGCAGGAGGAACAGGAGGTCAAGGCCAGCCTGGGCTATGTAGTGAGTTCTGGACAAGCCTGAGCTACCAAGAGAAACTTTGTTTAACAAATAAGCAAGACAGATTGTTATTTGTTGACCCCTGATTTAGAAGAAAAGAGAGTGTTTTGTTTTGTTTCATTTTTAAAAATTTTCCCTAGACAGGGTTTCTCTGTGTAGGCTGGCTGTCCCACAACTCACTCTGTAGGCCAGGCTGGCCTTGAACTCACAGAGATCTGCCTGCCTCTGTCTTCCAAGTCCTGGGATTAAAGGCATGCACCACCACCTGGTTAATGTGTTAGTTTTTAAAATGGGCATTTTGATGTAGAGTTGAAGATTTAGATAGCAGGTAACACAGATGCCTAGCACACTACAGGTTGCCCATTGTACCTGTGTCTATACACCTGTCTTAGAGTTCATATTTTGTTGAATTTTGTCTGTATTTTCATTCCCCCAGCAGACTAAGAACTTCTTGATGCTAAAATGAGCATGCCTCTGAGGGTAGCGGCACAGTGCTTGGAGACTGGGGGATAGGGCAGTTGATAGTGTGTGGAAGAGGACATAGGGATGTTGGAGGGTCCCCTCCCCCTATTTATTTTACCTCCCAGCCTGGGATGTTGGAGTTTTAAGGGGGATGTGAATGCCATGAAATATTGTTTGAATAAAAAAAGACAAGGTTGGCAGCAGACATTATTTTCATTTGATGTTAAGAGAGTAGAAAGAAAACCTGGGCCACTTTCAAAATTCCTGACAGTTTGAGGAAGGAAATAAAGAGCTGTAGTGAAAGAGAACCATAGGTCAGGCAGGAGTTCTTTTGTGTTACAGTGTGTGTGTGTGTGTGTGTGTGTGTGTGTGTGTGTGTGTGTGTGTGTGTGTGTGATGTGACTGGAACTCTGAATGTGGCTTTTGTAATCCGACTGTGTTTGGCCCTTACTGTTTTGAATTTCCAAACCTCATTATGAAGCTCTTTAAAGTTGAGGGCTTTTTCGTATCGATCTTTGAAAATTATTGGCGTTCCCTGGTCCTGTGTTCATGCTGCCTTCCTCACGCTTGTCTTCATGCTGTAAATGCTCCCATGATAGTTGGTAGCAGTGGGTTGCACATGAGTCACTGGCTGCTCACTGTATGTATCGTTGTGCGGAAGTGCGTGCAGCTCTGGCGGAGGCTACGCCTGGCTTCCACTGTTAACGTACTGGCTCCAGTGTGACCATGCAGCGTTCCTAAAGTGAATTTGAGTACATTATTAGTACATAGAGCTTTAACTTTAACATAGGTGTTTGCATTAATAGATTGTGAGCAGTTTTGCTTGAGCTGCCTCACAGTGAGTTTGACTAAAAATGTAGCTGTTCTGCGTATAATTTATGTTTTTATTCCCTTTACTTCCTTCTGCATATGACCCTCCCCCATGTTGTAGTATATCATCTAATCCCCCCCCCCGTTTTCTTTTCAGCTCTTTGCCTTCTCACCTGAACATCAGTTACGAGGACTTTTTCTCCGCGCTTCGCCAGTATGCAGCTTGTGAACAGCGTCTGGGAAAGTAGTGGCTTCTGGTTGCATAACAGGATTTCAGGCTTTTGGAGAAAAGGACCCAATTGACTCTGATGTTTACAAAGTACCTATAAAACCTTGTACACACCTAGTTCATATTCCTCATAATTTATCAACAAACACAAAAAAGTGTCTTACTTGAGAGTGAATGAGTGTGTGCGTGTGTGCGTGCATGTGTGTATGGAAATAAACTTATAAATGGGGCGCATCGGAGAGTAGAGTCCATAGACCTTCAGTTGAAGCAAGCAGCGGCCGTGTCTTAGGAACTGAGACTTGAGATGGAAAGGCTTCAGCTCCTGCTGCTCCTCTGTTTGTGTGGGGAGTGGAGGGGTGAGTAGAGAGAGCTGGGGGAGGTTGTTTGTGGTGGGAGAGGATCATTTTTGTTCAGTCTTTCTTAGTGACCAAACTTTAATTTTTAAGAATAATATATTGACTTACTAGTGGAAGTATTCTTATTGTGAGGGACAGTCAGAGGTTCTGGATTGTTCCCACGGTGGAAGCTTGCTCACCTGAGGAGCAAAGGCAGTCTCCTCAGCTTTCCGTCCATTTCATTTCTGCGTTATAGTAAACTGGGACTTGAGAGCACTGGTCTGCTGTCTGGTCTGGGTTGTAAAGATCATTTGAAAAAAAAAGAAGTCTTACAGCATTGAAGTACAGAATACAAAAAATTTTAAATATTGAGTTAGGCGGTTGAAAACCAAAAAAGTGAATAAATGATAATCTTAAAGATGGAAAATTTCCTAAGAGGACAGTTTTGATTTCCTTGTGTGATGAGTAGTATGCTATATAGTGTCCAAACCATTAAAAAAAAGTTTCCATTAACTTTTTATTTAAAACATTTGAGAGAAGTTAACCAAGGCAGCTTTTTACCTCAAAAGTAACCTGCTGCTCTCTCGAGTGCTCCAGTAAATCTCAGTGATGACTTTGCATAATGATTAAGTAGGTGGAGGCCTGTATTACCAAAACCTGTGAGCATAGTTTAACTTGATCTTCTGTGTTCTCTTGTGTTCTAGAGAACAGCACTGCTTCTGACAGAATTGTATTCTTGATAATGTTTCATGTTTTTCCACTGATAATCTTTGGATAGAAACCATTCTTTATATTTGATGGACAGTTTTCAGAAAACTTTATCAGCAAGTATACAAGAGTCGTGTACATTTAGAATAGAGCAGTTTAAATACAAGGCCTCAGAAATCTGAAAAATAGCAAAGAACCTGGGTTTGGAAAGTATGGTCTGGAATTACCTGTCAGACTCTGAAGAATACATGTTTCAGCTTTGGATTACAGACCCCATTTATGATTTTTAAAATATACTTGAAATAAAATGATTAAAATGAATTTTGGTCCAGTGACATTACTTTGCACTTCAGTTTTTTTGTACAAAATTTTAAAGTTTTAATTTATTGCCAAAAATTTGTGTGAAGCCTCAGTGTATTTAAAGGTTATTAGAGAATTCCCCATTTCTGTTCCCCTGTACTGTGATCTGTGTTCCTCTGGTTTTATTCCTCTACAGGGGGAGGTAATTTAAGGCAGTTTAACACCTTTTGTAAACATGAGAGGTATAAATACAGATCTTCTGGGGGGTATGCACAGCTTTAATGAGTTAAATTTTGGGCTCAATTGAAATAAGGGAATTCAAGGTTTGCTAAAACAAAGTTTGCCAAATTGCCCTTTGCAATAAAGCAAAAATCGTAAAGCATTGAGTTATTATACTTTCTTTCTTTCATAGTATAGCACAACAAAACAAATCCATAGCCTATGACCCAAGTCTGTTTTGTTCTTAGAAAAAAATTGCTTAAGAAAGTTAAGGATTTTGAATTTAAATAAAGGCATTCAGGAATCTTGTTACTTGAGGTCAACTGCTAATGCCACCTCCACAACTTGAATAGCTCTGGTCATTTTCAGTTTCTGCCAAGGTCATCACAAGTTAGGATATCATCAAAACTCCCTTTGCACTTCCAAGGAACTTAGTGTCTTCATATGTTTTAAGTTGTTTCTTCTTGACACGCTCCACAATGAGAAAGACACCAAGTAGAACCTACTCAACAGATGGCATGGAGCATATAAAGAAGTTGGAGCGATTAACTCCATTCTGAAGTCTGACTGTAAATTGCTCTTTGAAACGGACTGGTTAATGTTTGAACTTTAAAAGCTGACTATTATAATGTGAATAGTAAATTCTGGTATATTGTGACTAAGGCTTAATAATGCCTGTTTTTAACAATAAAAATGTTCCAATATTAACAGTGCCAAATACACTGTGCATATCTATAATTTACCATTTGAATGTATGTTAATTAGCTACTCCCTTCTGTGTGATGGTCCCATGCTTGGTGTCAGTGAAGCCCTTGTGTCATGCCTGTAGATTTTGGCAACATGTAAATAATATGTACAGCAAGTTTTTATGATTAAGGAATCAAATTTATTGAATTTTATTATTGAAAGTTGAAACAATGTATGATCAAAAAATCAATAAAAGAATATACTCTTTTCACGGACTGTAGTATTATGTGAATGTTACATTTAGTCTATACAGTTAGGAATTCTGAAGTGCAATAAGAAACTGATGACCAGATAGCAATCTGTTTTTAGATAGCATGCTCTTGATTGGAATGGATTCTCATTTTTACCAGGTTAAATATTTGCAATCTCATGTTTACTTTTTATTTAGTACTACAGTTAGATTCAGCTTTGTCTTGTTGAGATTGTCAAGTTACATACTAACTAAAGGCTGAATTTTCCCCGAACATAGGAATAGTAACTTAAAAAAAAAAAGTATGTCATTTTTTTAAGTACTTTAAATGAAAGTGATGTCTTATGCAGCATAGTTTTCCTTTTCTATTAAGAGCTAATTGTAAGACAGCTGTGTATGCAGAGTTTTCATCTAAATCCAGGGCCCACCAAAGGTTATATTTTAACTCTTGTTAAAATAGGAAGTGCATTTAACAAAAGTGACTGTAGGTGACCTTGTTGCACAATGGTAGAGCATCTGACTTGGACAATGACTGGGGTAGTTTGGGGAAAAACACCAAGGGCACGTGATAGCAGTTTCCCAAGATTCTAATCAACATCTGTAAAGCAGTGAAAATTGTGGAAAAGGAGGATATGAAAAGAATTTGAGGGTTAACATTTATTATAAAGACCAATAAAATTTAAGAAAATAAAAAGATTCAGGGAACTCAAAGGGAGACCCATCCCCCAATTCCATTTTTGGTGACAGTCTTCCCTGAACCTTTTTCCGAACTTTTACTTTAAAATGTCTTACTATATCTGGCTTAATAAAGAGATTGTTTTAAACTATACACTTAGAATTTGAGTTTTTCTGTTGAGTATTTGGTTATTTTGTTGATATAAACAGCTATGTGGAAAAAGACAGTCCACATTCATTTTAATGAGTATTTAATCTTCATCCAAATTCTTTGTGTTTATTTTTTCTTTCCTATAGAAATTTAGGGATTATAAATTGATCTTAGCATTGCATAGAAAGGATTTGAAATATGGAAGGTAATCCCAGGTTCTTTGTTGTTGACAACTCCTTCAGAACTAGTGGTTTAAGTTGCTATTAGAAAGACAAAGTCTAGGACTTGGGAAAGAAAAGTGAAGATGGGTAAGTCAGCTCCAGTCTCTAGAGGATGGGTAAGTCAGCTCCAGTCTCTAGAGGATGGGTAAGTCAGCTCTAGTCTCTAGAGGATGGCTAAGCCAGCTTAAGTCTCTAGAAGAAGATGGGTAAGCGTCAGCTCGGAGTTTGTGGTCTTTCAAGGAATATACCCATTGTGACGTGTAGCTGTATCTTGTATGGGTTTGGTTGTAGGAGTCTGTTATAAATAGAGTGTTAGTTAATCCTTAGTAACAGCTGTGCAGGATTATATTAAATTTACTGTATTTAATGGAGAAAAGGGGATAGTAATAGTAACAGTAATCAAGTATTTCTGCAATAAATTTCAACTGTGGCTTGTCTCTGTCATCCTTCACGGTTGAAGCACCACGAGAACTTCCTTTCTTACTGCCTCAAAATCCCCTGCCTCTTAGCTTGTGCCAGTATCACGTGCCGTCCTCTAGATTTAGTTTTGCACGATTCAGTTACTATGGAACTGTTTATACAGCCTGCCTGTTGGTAGAGTGAAGCCACACGGTGATTTGATATGTGTGTATGCTGGAATGGTGGGATGATGCTGATTGGCACATTCATCCCCGCCTTGCAAGAGCGTGCGCATGCGTGTGTGCGAGCGAGCGAGCGTGTGTGTGTGTGTGTGTGTGTGTGTGTGTCGGTTCTCGGAAAGAGCAACCAGTGAGTGTTCATAACTGTTAAGCTGTTTCTCCAATCTCACTTTGTTCTTTATTACTGAAACTTTGTGTCCTCCAAACACCATACCATGCTGAGTTCTGCTACATGTGAGATATGTGTGACTAGCCCATTCCCCACCCCACCTGACTGACCATCACTCTTATTCTTTGCTTTTCTGAGCACAGCTTTTTATATATTATATATAACAGATCATGCTGCATTTGTCTTTTTGAGCCGTTTCATTTAATGTAAAGGCTCCTATGTAACCTACCATAGCACATGAAAAAGTTACCTTTACAGAAGACAATAGGACTGAATTGTGCATTTCTACCACATAGATTGGTTATCTTATTGTGGTTAATGAACATGGATGTGCAGATGTTTCAGTGCATTTATTCGCTGTATGTACACCCAGTGTGGGGTTGCTGAGAAACTACATGATACTTACCACCAACATGCAAAGTTTCCAACTACTAGTCATCTCTTGGGATTTTGCTTTCATTTGGTCCGGATATATATTCATCCCCCCCCCCCATACACCCAACTGTATGTGTGTATGCCTCAATGTGCAAGCCTGTGGGAGCCAGAGAAGGACATTACATGGTTTTTCCCTATTGCTTTCTACCCAACCCTTCTTTGAGACAAGCAAGGCGGGTTGTCCAGTAAGCTCCGCCCCCAGCGCTGGGATTACAAGCATATGGAGGTATGCCTCTCTTTTAGGTTCCATTGTTGAGAACCAACTGCCCATAAGTTTGTGGATTTATTTGTATATTGTATATTTTGTTCCATTGCTCTGTCTTTTCTGCTTTTACTTATTTGTTATTTGCCACCACTACACTGTTTTGATTCCTATAGCTTTTTAGTATGTTTTGAAATGACTGATAGCTTTAGTTTTGCCTATGATTGATTGCTTTGGCTATTTTTTTGGTAGTTCCTATGAATTTTAGGTTTTTTTTCCCTATACCTGTGAAAAGTGTGTCAATGAAATTTTGATGCAGATGCATGGATTCTGTCTATTACTGTCAGTAATGTGAACGTTTTAGCAATGTTAATTACTACAGTCTGTGAACATGGGGTGTCTTCCCATTTATCTGTATTCTTGTTTTTCTTTTATAAATGTTTTGTAGATTCCAGTGTACATGCCTTTTATCTTCTTGATTGAACTTTTCCCCACAGATTTATTTCTTGTAGTTTTGAAGTGGGATTGTTTTCTAGATTTTTTTTCTTTTGACAGCTGATTGTTACTGTATATAGAATACTGTTTATGCTTTTATACTGACCTCTCTCTATACAGGAATCAAATGCTCAATATTTGTTTTATTAGTGAAAAATCTAGGGACTTGTTGAAATCTCATTTGCCAACTTGCACTGTTAGTTAGCTTGAATGTTACTAAAGCCAAATCTATAGTTTTGTTGTTTTTCTTTTTAAGACAGGGCCTCCTTTTGTATTGCTGACTGGCTGGCTAACCAACTCCCAGAGATCTGATTGTCTCTACCTTGAAGGGGCTGGGATTAAAGGCATGGACACAGCACCTCTTTCTAACAACTTCTTGTTCCGTTTTACACTTCTCTCTGCCTGTGAGTTTTTAAATATTTCTTAGTCTCCTAAACATAAATACTACTTATATTTATTGGAATTTATTATTCACTTGTTTTCCTTAAAGTTGAGCCCCAGAGAACTACTAAGATATAACTTTAACTTGTTTGTGCTGTGGTTGAATTTAAGAAGTTTTTTTTTCTCATACTTTCATATCACAGTTCATCATCAAAAGTAGATAGGGCAGGAACCTGAAAGGCTGGAGCTGATGCAGAGGCCATGGAGGAGTGTTGCTTATTGGCCTGCTCCTCCTGGTTTGCTCAACCCACAGAACTCAGGACTACCAGCCCCAGGGTAGCAACACCCAGGGTGGTCTGTGGCCTCCTGCACCAAACACTAAGAAATGCCCTACAGGCTTGCCTAGAGGCTGATTCTATGGAGGCATTTTCTCCTGTTGAGGTTCTCTCATAAATGACTAGTTTATGTAGAGTTGACACAAAGCTAGCCTGCACACTCACCTAGCCAAAAATAAAATCATCAAATTTTATTCTCAACTCATTCTGCCTTTAAAGTCTCTGTTTTATTAGAAGTACATCCTGGCCCCAGATGTACCTTGTTGCTCAATTGTAATAACTGGGGCCATTGTAATGTTTTACTGAACTATTACAGTAGCTCCTGTTATGGGCACATTTGTACCATACTTCTCTTTCAATTTGTATACTGAAGCAATTCCTCTACCACATCTCCCTCATGTAAGGTTATGTGGAAACAGAGCCTGTAGGGGAGGTAGTTAAGGTTAAATAGGCCATAAGAGTAGGACCTGAATCCAACAGGTTTGGAATCCTTCAAGAATGAGGAAGCTGTACCAGAGCTGAAGACTGTAGTCATGGGATGCAAGGAAGAGAGTCCTCAGCCAGATGGCGATTTGATCAGAGAGCTCCACTACCCAGAAAAGAAAACTTGATTTTTGTTTTATACACGTACTATATGGCTTTTTTTGTGGCAGCCCAAGGAGACTAGTACACCTCTCAAAATTTATCGCACCTATCTTAGTTACTGTCCTATTCCTATGAAGAGACACCATGACCAAGGAAACTTATAGAAGAAGCATTTAGTTGGGGGCTTGCTTACAGTTTCAGAAGGTGAATTCATGGCCATCATTGTAGGGAGCATGGTGGCAGGCAGGCAGGCAGGCAGGCAGGCAGGCAGGCTGGCAGGCTGGCAGGGTGCTGGAGCACTAGCTAAGAGCTTACATCATATTGACAAGTTGGAGGCAGAGAGGGAAAGACGAAATAGCATGGGCTTTAGAAACCTCAAAGCAAATTCCCAGTGGCATGTCTCCTCCAAGACCACAACTAATTCTTCCTAAACTATCTACTAAATGGGAACCAGCCATTTGGATATACGAGCGTGTAAGGGGCATTCTCATTCACACCGCTACACTACCTTACCTCTCTTCTATACATTTGACAAGTCATTGCAGAAAAATTTCCCACAGCATGGCTTTGCCCTCTTCATTCCTGATGATTTTCTGTGTTGTAGACTCAGCTCTGCACTGCACTTAAAGAGTCCTATATATGATTGTAGCTTCCAAGTCCAGCATGTTTCCTTAAAACAGTAATAATATGGGTGTGGTGTTTCTAATCTGTAATCCCAGCACTTGGGAGGGTCAGGAATTCAAAACCAGCCCTACAAGGAACCCTGCCTCAAAAACAAAGGAATGGCCACAAAAATAGCTATAGTCTTACTGTAATAATGTACCATTTGCTTGTTTATGATATTCTGCAACTTTGCCTGAATTGTTGGATTCACTAGGAATGCTCCTCTTTCATTTCTGTGCATTAGAACCTTTTTTCAGCTTCTGTGAAGTCTTCTCCATTTCTCCCAACTAGAAGCAGTTTTGTCTGCATGAGACACCCCACCACACAGAACTGTCCCTTTTCTAATTGGACAGACAGACATCCCATGGCTGATGTGCAATGGTTTCCCAATGAACATTTTAATGAATTATGAATATATATATATATATATATACATGAAATTTGGTAATTTGGTGTTTCTAAGTCCTACAGTATTTAACACTGTGTGGGGAATATGTTTAAATTAAATTGGTTCCATTGGGACTCCCTGTTGGTGTGTTACATAATGCTCTGTAAAATAGTCCTTCCATGCCACGTTCCTACAGAGTATTTCCTCTAATCCATTATATCAAGGCACATTCCTAAACTGTACATTCGAGATCCTATTGCTTAAGTCCAGGCACACTAAACTGGTTTGTGTAAGGGAGGGAGAGGGAGAGAGAGAGGAGAGAGAGAGCCCTTGACAACAAGAGATGCTCTGCTGACAGTCCTAGTCAGTCTTGATCACCTGGAATGAGGAAACATAACTCCAAGGACGTGCCTCCATCAGATTGCCCTATAGACCTGTGTGTGGGCCATTTTTTGAATGCTGGTTGAGAGCATCGCCCACTGTGGGTAGTGCTATGGGAACACAGCCCTGGGCTACATAAAGGAGCTATCTGAGCAGGCCAGTAAGCAGAGTTCCTCTGTGGTGTCTCTGCTTCAGTTCCCACCATCAGGTTCCTGCTTGCCTGAACTCCTGCCTGACTCACCCTGTTGGTGGACTATAAAGAGGGAGATGAAATTAACCCCTTCCTCCCCAAGTTGTTTTTGGTCAGTATTTCATCACAGCCACAGGGAAAAAAACTGGGACTATAGCACTGATGTAATTGTATGCAAATTCTTATGTACTCGTGCCCCTCCTCCCCCAATCAGGTCATACAGTCAGTTAACACATCACTTTAACTCTTTACAAGTTTGTTTTTTCCTTTTTAGATTCATGTTAGCTGATACCTCAGAGTGTTGGAGATTAATGGTTCTCCCTGTCTCGTTAGGGCTAAGTGGAAATGCTTCTAGTGTTTTTTCATGAGTGTGGTACTGTTTTGGTTCTAAATGAGGCTTTATATCTTTTTTTTTCCAAGACAGGGTTTCTCTGTGTATCCCCGGCTGTCCTGAAACTCCTCTATAGAGTAGGCTTGCCGTGAAACTCATACAGATCCACGTGTGCCTTTGCCTTCAGGATGCTGTGATTTAAGGCATGAACCATCATCTGCTAGCAATATTTGTAAATATGTAGTTATATATTCCTGTATACACATGTGGACACGGTTCTTATTTATTATATGGGTATTATCACTAATGAGCATTTAATTTTGTTGACGATATTTTAGAACATTCAGACATAGGAGTTGATGAGGTAGCTCCGTCAATAAAGTACTGTTTGCACAAGCATGAAGACCTGTGATCAGTTCCCAGCCCCACACAAAAAAACCTGGGTGTGCCAATGCTGCCAGTAATTCCAGTACTGGGGAGGCAGAGGCAGGATCCTTGGCGCTTGCTGGCCAGCCAGTCTAACCAAATCAAGTTCAGTGAGAGGTCTTATATAAAAACGTGGGAATTTATACAGTGGGCTATTATTCGGCTGAGAAGGAAACTAAAATTAAGGAAATTACAGATAAATGGCTGGAGTGTAAAACAGTCACCCTAAGTGAGGTAACCCAGACCCCAAAAGACAAATGTGTGTGTGGTTTTTTTCTGATATGCAGATGTTAGCTGTTAAGCCTTCAATAGGTGTGCTATAATCTGAATAACCACAGATGTTAGGTATGTGCGGGAGGAGGAACTCTCAAATAAAAGGAATGGAATACGATGTTGTGAAGAGGTGAAGGGGAGAGTAGAATAGGAGGCTTAGATGGAGAGGATGATGAGAGGGCAGAAGATGGAACCTGGGGAGGGTCTGCTAGCACTAAAGGCCTTTCGAAAAGTCATAGGAAAAGGCTTCCTAAAATTAGACATACATGAAAGGATTTTAAATGGGGTCATCATATAATGAGGGAGACAATGGCCCAGCTAGACATTTCATGCCACCAGTTAAAACCTCCAGTGCCAGGAATGAGTTACATCTTGCTGAGTCATTGGCCAAAGAGTTCCCATGGACCCATCCCTAACCCCCAACATCACAGACTATTATTAGGGCTATTGGTTGCTCTGCACAACCTGATGGTAAGGTCCTGAAGATAACACCTAATGTATACCACACATGGAAAAAGCAAGTTTGTGCCCAACTAGGAACTTTAACATCTACTGACTAGCATTCATGGTGCTGGAGGATACCCTGTATGCTGTCTGAAGAGAAAAGTAATCATTAGTCTCACCTTATGGACTCTGACCTACAAGAGCCACCTGCCTGCCAGATGTAGTGGTACAGTAGTGGTTCAAATGTTATGGTAACAACTAACCACTTTTTGATTGGCTTTAAGCCCTATCTCAGGAGATGGAACCCGTACCTGACACTGCTAAGGTGGCAAAAAACCTGAGATAGATAGTTCATGGGCCTAGGGGAAAACCTATTATTATTCTGCTAAAGAACATAGCGCAAATGACTCCTAATGACATATTACTATACCCATAAGTTAGTGCATTGCTCAACCCTGATCAGAGAACCTTTGTGTGACAGATGGGAGTTAGCACAGACCCACCACTGAACCAGTGTGCTGAGAGTGGGAGACTTTTTCACCCCGTCCTAAACAGGACATCTTCATCAAATCTTTTCCATCAAGGCTCAGGGATCTGTGCAGAGGAGGAAATGGGAAGACTGTAAGAGCCTGGGGTGATGGATGATTCCATGGAAAAAGTGTCTTCCAGATACAACGGGACTAATGGACAGATGAACTCACAAAGCCTGTTACAACTCACAAAGCCTGTTACAACTTCCCCCAGCATTGAGAGGGGGGAGTAGACGTGGAGTCCCACCCCTAACCAAGATGCTATTTGTAACTGATAGCTGGCAGAGGGAAGGCCAGGTTTCTACAGTGGGGTGTCCCTGGGTGTATCAGCCACACTCCAGGGGAAGCACCATGTCCAGGAGTAGTTGGCCATCACAAAATGGACTCCATGCTCTCTTTGTTTTGTTGTGTATGTGTGTGTGGCTTTATGTTTCTTTTTTTTTGTATTAGTTTTTGTTTTGTTTTCAGTTCTTGGTGTTTTTTCTTTTTTGAGAGAAAGAATATATAATTAGGTGGATGGGGAAGGATCTGAGAGGAGTTAGGGGTGGGGAAACATAAATACGTTCTATGAAAAAATTTATTAAAATAAAGTGGAGCATGATTGAGGAGATACCTGATGTTGACCTCTGGCCTCTACATTCATCTGTGCGCACACACACACAAAGACTGCAGCGGTGAATGTATGATTTTTTTGCAGATCTTTTAATGTAGTGAATTAGTGGATTTCTTAATACCAAATCATTTTCATATTCCTGTAAGAATTCACAGACAGTAGGTATATTATTTTTATTATCATGTATTTGTAATATGCCATTAGCTTCTGTTTGACATCTTAATTGTTTTAGTTTTTTGAATTGATACTTCTACGTGAGTTAAGTCTGAAATTTTCTGTCCTTTGTAATATAATTCAAGTGTTTGAAGTGATGTCGTGTTTTCTTCGTAACAGTCAGTGGACGTTTTCCTCCTTATATAACTATTTAAGTAGCCTAGCATGATTTGGTCCTGGAAGATTTGGTGGAATTGTATAGTCCTATGCTTATTTAGTTTAGGCCTTTGATGAGTTTCAAAATAGCAATTATAATTTGTCCTATGTCAAATTTAGTAAGATGTATTTTTGCTGGTAATTACCTTTTTATCTAACTTAAAATTTGTTTGCCAGGAGACAAATTAAGTAATCAATGTTTTTATTTCATGATTTTTAAGTGTGTATTGTTTTCCCTCTCATCTCCTGTCTATGTCTTTTTGTTCAGTCTCCTTGCCCTCTCTCTCTTTGACTAGCTGATTTCTTTTGTTGCTTAATGTATGTGAGTTAAATTTTCATTCATTTTGTTGTTTTGTTCCTCAATAATATTTGTCTTTTTCACTTATTAGTTTTTCTTCTACCAGTCTTTATTGCTAATTTACAGCTCTCAAAATAAGAAATATATCCATTTTTATTGATGAATTGTATAGGCTCTAATTTTTCATCAGTTACTGCTTTAATTTTATATTATATATTTTAATATCTCATTTTATTGGAGGTTTTGTAGGCATCTGTCATTCTTCTGTTTTTCTGTGACTTGCTGGAGTTAGGTGTTAGTTCTTTTGCTTTCTTTTTTGGTTTGAGACAGGAACTCTGCCAGGCTTGCTTAGCCACGCCATCCTCCTCTGCCAGCCTCTGAAGTACTAGGATACATATGTGTGTCATGTATGTTTCTAGATTTTAATTTCTTTTGATTTATGTATTTTATTTTATATGTGCATGCCTGGTGCCTGTAGAGTCAGAAGAGAGAGTCAGATCCCTTGCGGAGTTACAGACCATGTGGGGGCTAGCAACAGAATCAGGTCTTATAAGAGTAGCAAGTGCTCAGGATTGGAGAGCTGGCTCAGAGGTTAAGAGCACTGGCTACTCTTCCTGAGGTCCCAAGTTCAGGTCCCAGCAACCACATGGCGGCTACCATCTACAACAAGATCTGGTGCCCTCTTCTGGTCTTCAGGGATACATGAGAGCACAACACTGAATTAATAATAAGTAAATCTTAAAGAAAGAAGAAAAGGGTAGCAACTGCTCATAACGGCTGTGCTGTCTCCCCTCCATCCGTGTCTAGTTTTTTGCTGTTTTTTTTTAAAGGTTTGCTTTTATTTGCGTGCATGTCTGTGTTTCTGTGTGAGTGAATGTCAAGATGGTGTTAGAACTCCTGGAGCTGGAGTCACGGCCAGTTGTCAGCTAACTGATGAGGATGCCGGCACTGCACTCGGGTCCTCTGTAAGAGCAGGGTGATCTCTTAACGCTGTGCCATCTCTTTAAGCTACATTTTTTTTTGTTTTTTGTTTTTTTTTTGTTTTTCAAGACAGGGTTTCTCTGTATTGTTTTGGAGGCTGTCCTGGAACTCGCTCAGTAGACCAGGCTTGGTCTCGAACTCACAGAGATTCACCTGCCTCTGCCAGGCAGATTTCTGTGTTTGGCGTCTGCCTGGTCTACACAGGGAATTCCATACCAATCAAGGCTACATAGTGAGACACTGCCTATAAAAAAATTACCTAACAGTGAATGGAAGTATAAGCATTGAGTAGGAGTATTGCATAAGATAAGCATTGAGTGGGAGTATTATATATTTTTATTATACAAATTCAGATGATGAAGCAGAGTTCTCATCAAGTCTAGAAGAGCATTCTTACAGGGAAGGTTTTGGAGACACAGGACAGGGGATGACACTCCGTGTTCACCATCCACTGAGAAGATTCCGTCTAAGCTTCATTTATCAGATGAGTGGAGGCATTGGTGAACACAAAGAAGAGGTAGCTGACAGTCTCATTTCTCCCCATCGCTTAGCCCTTTGCTGTGGGACTCAGAAGAGCGTTATCTACAGATGTTGTTGCTGATAGCAGATGTAAATTGAAGCTATCTGTACAATCGCTCATACGAATCTAGTTTATTCTCATTTGTCAATTTATTGGTGACAGTAGTGGCCTGTTTTTTAAGAATTAAGCGCTATTTTGTGTGTAAGGAGGGCTTGGGCAGCGAGTGTATAGAGGTTAGAGAACAGTGCAAAGGCAAAGGCCCATTCTCTCCTACCACATGGGAGTCTAAGGGATCAAACTCAGGTCACTGGGCTTGGTGGCAAGCGCCTTTACCCACTCAGCCATCTCACTGGCCCTTTTAAAAGGAACGCCTTCCTCTAGAAAATCTTTTGGTGTTTCTTAAGGCAGTCTCAACATTACAGCTCAGCGGGAAACAAGCAAAATCTTCTTATGGAGGTACAGAATAAAGACAAAGGCATATGCCTTAGGTTTATGCATGAATTAACAGAAAAATCCGTTTAGGTGCTGGTTTTGCACCATTCTTTAGCCCAGTGGTTTTTCCATCTTTAGTGAGGTGGGTAAATGTGCCTCTAGAAGGAATGGGTCGTCTCCAGCTCAGTCTAAGATTTCTGAAATCTCCTTCATTATTTTGCACATGCTGCAGAGTCCCTCTTTCTGCCCCTAGCTTTCCCTCTTTTGCTTAATACGTGACATGCATTTGTTTGAACATTCCAGTGCTAGAGAATAAAGTACCCCAAGTTACTGGCTTAAAATAACCGTTTCACTATTCTGTGGGTCAGGAATTGAGACAGGGAAGAGAGAAGCCGATCTGTCTCTGCTTCATGTCCTGTCTGCCAGGGTGAGATGTCTCATGTTTCCTCCGTGTCTGGTGTCTCCCTCCATTGTTAGGTAGTGTCTGTGGGTGGAGGTTCCTTTTCTGCTGGGTCATAGGTTTAGAGCCTTTGTCTTTCCTAATGGCTGAGCTTTCTGAACTTTAGTCCCCAACACCTTGAATAAGTTTCATTAGGTGTTGTGAGATGACTTAGTGAGTAAAGGAATTTGTCATCACTCCTGGTGACCTGTGTTTGATCATCAGCATTCAGTAATGTAAGGAGAGAGCAGACTCTCAAATGTCAGCCTCTGACCAACACACACACACACACAGATACACACACACACACACACACACACAGATACACAGACATACACACACATAGACACAGACACACAAATACACAGACACGGATACACCCATACAGACACACACAGACATACAGACACAGACACACAGCCATACACACACAGACACACACACACACATACACACAGACACACACAGACATACAGACACACAGATACAGACATACAGTCACACACACAGACATACAGACACACAGATACAGACATACAGTCACACACACAGACATACAGACACAGACACACACAGACATACAGACACAGACACACACAGACATACAGACACACACAGACATACAGATATACATACAGAGACACAGACACACCCCCGCACACAGACACACAGACACAAATACACAGACACACACAGACTCACACACACAGAGACACAGACACACAGATACACATACACATAGGCACACACACACACTCTCACACACACACTCACACCCAAACACACACATACTCTCTCACACACACCCAGACACACACATTCTCTCACACACACATGCCCAGACAGACACACACTCACACTCACACTCATTCACACACACTCATACACACACACTCACACACAGAGACATACACTCACACACACTCATACACAGACACACATCCATACACACTCACACCACCACACACTCACACCCAGACACACACACACACACACACACACATCCTCCCTCTTTTGCATGGTGTCTTTTCCTCACTTCTCCAATCACCAGCATTACGTCTGCCTCCATTTTGCTTATTAGTGAGTTTGGCAGTTCTGTTGTACTTAACTCAGTTCCTCTCTATTTAATTATGCTCCCATTAAAGCTACTCATATCTTATTTCTCAAGTTTTCCTCTAAGTCCCATCAGCCTCTTCCGTTACTGTTCTTGAAAGTCATTTGTACCCATTTATCAAGCATTCATCAGGCTTATTCCTATTTCCCATGAGCCTGAAGAGAGGCTTGTTTTAAGTTGAAGCAATTTGTGTCATTTATTTATAAAGTCCTTACAGTTCTGAAAAATTTGATAAGTTTTTCTCAGAAAAAAAGATCCTTTTAGATAGTTGGTTTTTAAATTTATTCTTCTGTATCTTTTGAGATGATTTCATTATATAGGCCAGACTGGTCTGCAGCTTTTAATTCTCTGGTCTTGGCCTCCCTTGCCCTGGGGTACAAGTGTATGCTACCACACATGACTTAGGTATTCATTTTATACCCCAAAATTAGGCTTCCCTTTGAGTAAACCCTGAGTAGGTGCCAATTCGAAGCTCTGGTGTCCTTTGGCTTTTATGGAACAGTAATAGACACATTGAGGGGAAATAAGGGCGACGCTTACTACATCCCAAGCAGGCACCAGAACCAGAAGCCCTCTGTACCCGTGCCCACCCTCCATCCTCATTCCCATTCTCTGGATTAAATTGTGCCATGAACTTTCTCAGAGCTGGCCCTAGAAAGACTTTTTCGTACAGATGAGGCCCAGCCGTGCACTGGGCGATAAAGCCAGTCTCCTCATATCTATACCTATGTGCTAAAAGTGGATGTCCAAACAAAACCAGGGCTCAATTGTTAGGAACAGATGTGGAGAGCAAACATGTCTACTAAGCTCCATTCAAATGAGTCTGTTCACTGAAATCTTGGAAAACAAGAAATAGTAATAAATCTGGCACTGAAACAGATATTACCCAAGGAATACATGCTGGTCAGGGGAGAATTAAATGGCAGGAAAATGGAGCAGAGACTGAGCAGTGGTGAACCGGGGCAGGACAGTGTCCCGGGGTAGGAACAGGATCAGAAAGGACTCAGGTAAACAGCAAGTCTGGAAGCTATTCCTAGAGGAAGGAGTGCAGACTTCAAAGGCCAGCTTGGCTGGCTGCAGATTCCGCTTTAGGTCATCATACTCTACTGTTTGTTTTGCTCATAAATAAGGCAGCAGCCCTGGACACTTGAGCACAGTTAGAAGCTGAGGTTCGACCTGCAAGCTTTTCTTACGGTAATGAAGTCATCTGGGAGATCTCACCTCTGGATTTCTGGACTCCATAAAGGGAATGCATAAGCATATGAGGCGAAAAGCAAGGGTCAGCTGTGTGATTCGCAGGGCTCAGTGCAAAATGAAAATTCAGGGCTTCTTGCTAAAAAATGATTAGGAATTTGCAGGTGTTGGCAGCATTAACCATGCATGAAGCCATTTTTAGCGGGGGAATATTGCTCCCCGTAGAAGAGGCAAGTGGTTTTGTTCATCCCTTCAAAGCACCTCTCTGTATACCTTCACTTGGCACCAGCACTGTGGTGTGTAACACTGACGAGAGCGTGGTATGTGTCAGGTCTCAAAGACACCTGGAACAAATGACTATCTGTGGTCCCTACTACCACACTCAAGCCCACGCTGGCCTCTAGGCTCTCTCAGCATCGCAAGTGCCTGTTACAGAGTTCTGACCCCTCTCGGCTCTTCTCACCACGTACCCTACCCTAAACCTTTCCAATACAGGGGCTTCACTTCCCTTCCCCCAACATCTCCTTCCTGTGTAGCCCTGCCAATTTGGCTATGTGCTCTTTTGTCTCCTCTCTTGGTTCTTGGCTCCTCTCTTGGTCTGCTTGCCTTCTCTCTTCTCTCTCTTTTCTTCCTCTCTTGTTCTCCTCACCTCTCTCTCCTCTCATAATAGTCTGGACCCTTCCAGATGTCTCTGGCTGTAATCTCCCTCAGATTTACAATAAAATCCTTCCCCTCAACCACACCTTGGACCTATCATGTCCTTATTTAATTTAGTATCAAAGCCTAATACTAATACAAGGACTCGGAAGCAGTTCTTTGACTCCCGGTTCTGCAACTGAAGACAAAGCATTTAATTATTTTTTTCAGATCTAAAATTTCTCATTTGTTATGAGTGTTGTATACTAATAGTATTTGAATCGTTATCTTAAAGCTTTAGACTCTTTTTTCATAAATAAAGAACATTTAGAGTTTGCTATGGTCTAAATTTAACCTCAAAACTGATGTTGAAATGTAATCTCCAGTGTGATGGAATTAAGAAGGGGAGCCTTTGGGAGATGACTGTCATGAGTATGGCAGCTTTGTGAACTGAGTTTGTTGTCTTACAGCATTTAATCGGGGCTTACAGTGTCAGAAGTTTAGTTCATTGTCATCACAGCATAAAGCAGGCAGGTGGACATGGTTCTGGAGAAGGAGCTGAGAGTTCAACATCCGCATGCACAGGCAGCAGAAGGAGACTACGTGCCACACTGGGCACAGCTTGAGTATATGAGACCTCAACGCTCGCTCCCACAGTGACACACTTCCTCCAACAAGGCCACACTTCCTAATAATACCACTCCTTGTGGGCCAAACATTCAAGCACATGAGTCTATGGGGACCATATCTATTTAACCCACCATACATGGCTCTGGCCTGGTTTGTGAGATTATTTCCTGCAATGGTTAACTAAGTCAAGAAGACCCTTCCCCATCATGGGAAGCACCTCTGGCAGTCAAGATACCAGAGGTCTGAGGGAAAAGCAGTGCTGCTTTTGCTTCCCTTTACCCGTTGCTGGTGAGTGCATCTACTACTGCCATCCTCTGCTGATCAGAGCCTCGTTTCTTCAGCCTTGGAGCATAGAACAAAGACCAGTAGTTCTCCAGGAATCCTCTAGGTGTCCAGTACCAGATTAGGACTTCAGAGACACACAACCTTGTAAACTGAGCAGCTGCTGGGTTCTTAGCCTCTCCAACATGCATACAACCATTTTTGGAATACCTAGGATGTGTCATTCTGTGAGTTCTGTTTCTCTAGAGAACTCTAATACACTAACTTACAGAAAAACAAGAAATACACTTATAGTATTGTGCTACAGCAGCATAACTGGACTAGGACAGTGCTGTAAGTACAAAATGACACAAGAGAAACCTCTCTGATTAAAATCCCCTCTCTTGAAGAAGGTTCTGGGATTCACAGAATAATTCCATATTCATATTTAGAACAAAGTTGCAAATTGCAGCTGTCAGCTCACAGCTGCCCACTCTGTGTCTTTGTGCATAAAGTTCTATTTGAAAATAGCCACACACGTTTGTTTTTATATGCAAATACTCCCTAATTTTGCTTTTTGAGATATCTTGAAATCACTATGTAACCCAGGCTGGTGTCACACTTGTGGCAATCTTCCTGTTTTAGTTCTGAATTTACATGTGTGTGATAGCATGCTAAGTTACTCCTCATTTCTTAGCAGAAAACAGTCTACCTTCTAAGCTGAATGGTTTATTACAATGATGGGAAGATGCCAGCCAGAGCTTGGAAAAATGGACAAGCTACTGAGGCAGAGAGTTAGACAGCAGCCAATGAGCTAGACAGGAAGAGGTGTAGGGAACATGGATATAGATACTGAAACCAAGGCAGGAGCCCAGTTGCTAACACACAGACACAAGGATGATATGACAAGTAGCAAGGTTGCCCCAAGTTTAGCTTTTTGCAAAATGAATTACTCTAGAAATTTCTCTCAGTAGAGGTCTAGATCCTTAAGACTTGTGGATGAATAGAGGTGGAGAACAGAAAAATATGGGGGAAGGCACAAGGGGAGTCCTCATGAAAGCGAAAGAGATGAGAGGATAATGGTCCCACAACACAACAGTGAGGTAGTTATGTCTGAGGTAAACTGAATATTGAAACTAAATAGAAGGGAAAAGCCTTGAAGGGTATAGTAATGACTAATGGAAAACAAAAGCATCCATTTTCTAAACACTTGTGGTATCTACTATAAAACAAACGGAATTGCACGGGTGCATAAATCAATTTCTGACTTTCTGCAGCAAATATTTCTAGACTAGAAATACTTCTACAAGAAACTATAATGTCCACAGAGTATAATTCTGTGCATTTTACATTCCCTGTGGTAGTTGTAAACATAGAAATTCCAATGTAAGTTTCCCAAACACACTTAACCTGTGAATGAGGCTTTGGCAGACAATGTGAACTGAGTTTTGATCCACCCATTATCAGTTCATGTACTGAAGGAAGGACCCCTAGTAACTCCAAATGTGACTGTATTTGGAAATAGGATCTTCAAGAGGTGGTTAAGTTAAAATGAGGTCAACAATATAGATGGCTGAAAAAGCAACAAGGACTCATACTATTAACTATTTACCTAAAAAGACAAACAGAAACCCTATAATACATAATTCAGTGTGTGTGCTTATGTATTAATATATATTTACATTATATACACCTTAAATGAACTTTTATCTTTTGGGCTGATGGTGCTCCCCCTAAGAAGAGCCAAAGACTACATAACGAAAACCCTAATACCAAACTGGGCATAGTGGCACACACCTTTAATCCCAGCAGTCATGAGGCAGAGGTAGGCAGAACTCTGTAAGTTCAAGGCCATTGTAGTTTGCATAGTTCCAGGACAGCCAGGGCTACAGAGAGACCTTTTGTCTCACAGTTAAATTGACAACAGCAAAACTAATACTACTAGATGTGAGAAACCCTCTTTTGAGTTGTTGGCCAGGGTAATCTGAGAGACTCCCCAAACACCCAGCCTATTGCTGTTGTTCTTAGTTCCCTCCCAGAGGGGGAAGCTAAGTCCCTATTGCTGAAGACATCCTGCATTTCAGAAGCAGGCCCCTCCGTAAGAACTACCTTTCATGGTAACAAAAGGTGTCATGAGAGCTTCCAAGGGGGGAGGAGATTAAGAAAGAGAGAGAGAGAGAGAGAGAGAGAGAGAGAGAGAGAGAGAGAGAGAGAGAGAGAGAGAGAGAGAGAGAGAGAGAGAGACAAAGAGACAGAGAGAGACAGAGAGAAAGAGAGAGAGAGAGGCAAGCAGCAGTTTCACCCAGCTATGACATGTATAAACCACATCAATGGTCAGCATGGCACAGTAACTACAGTTAGGGCAGTAGTGATGATACCCAACAGTTCTCTAATTGGAGTTAACCTGGTCATGGGAGTCTAGCTAACTCATCAGTGCTAGTTGAATGAAAAAAAGAAAAGAAAGAAAAAGGAATAAAAGGAGGACTTTACTGCTCCTAGGTATGGTGGAGGAGAAGGTTTATTATAGAGGGAGAGCATAGCCAGAGGCATTTGGAAGGGTCCAGACTGAACATGACCAGCACACTGAACTGGGCCATGTGAGGAGATGAGGGCGGGGAGAAGGGAGAGGAAGACAGAGGAACCTGGAGTGGTGGCCAAAGGGTCAAAAGAGACCTCATAGCCAAAATGGCCGTGTTACGTAGGGAGGAACAGCTGGGGAAGGGGAGCTCAGCCAGTCCCTGGGCTGGAGAAGTTCAGGGTAGGACAGTGGGGTATGCCAGCTGGTAGGACCCTGTAACAGGTAGGTAGGGACTGAGGTATGCTGGGAGAGTCTGGTGGCCAGTGTCAGCTTTGACATGCTAATAAATAGTTCAGCTGCCCCCCCCACCAGAAGCGAGACCTAACACTAGTGAAGTCATGATTATTGGAGGAAAATCTAGAACCACTGATTGACTAAACTAGCATAATTCCTAATAATAACCTGTCCATATTTGTCCTTTTGTCCAAAGATACGTGTAGTCTTCACTCCTCATCAAGGAAAATGCCTCTTTGCAACAAAGACCACTACAGAAAACCTCAACCAATCAGAATGCAAGCTTGTGGAACCTGTCCCAATGGATACCTCTACAAAACACTCTGAAGCCTAAGGCTTAGGGAAGGTTGCACAAGAGAGGGTGGAAAGATTTGCAAAGCCAGAGTCAGGGATTTGACTGTGAGGTTGGATGTTCTGGAAACATCAGAAGCTATAACTGTAAAGTCTTATGACCACCATGACCTTTCAGATGTGAGCTGAACAATGATACAAACATTTCAAAGAGGACAGGGTGGGGGGGCTGGGGGCGGGGGGGGGCTGAGAGACTCAACCCCACACAAAGAAATACAGGCGACTAGTAAAGCTGAAACAGAAGAGGTGGCCCTCTACAGGGAGGAGCACACTAGTTAGTTGTCTAGTGCCAAATGGCCGGCCCTGAAACATATATTGACATAATATTGTATGAACTTAACAGATTATATTTGGAAACACACATATATATATATGTATATATTCACACATATATATGATATGTACTATATATGTATATACACACATACATAAATGCATGTAATAACAACTGATGAAGAGAGAGGCCATGGATTTGAAGGAGACTGGGGAGGGGTCTATGGGAGGCCTTAGAGGGAGGAGAAGGAAGGGAGAAATGTAACTAAAAGACAATTTCAAAAATAAACCAACAAGAACAACAACAAAAAAATGAGGTCCTTAGGTTGGATCCTAATTGAGTTTGACTGGTATTCTGTGTTAAGTGGAAACTCTGACATATAGACATCAGGATACACCTGCAGAGTGATGACCACAGACAGTCACAGAGAAGGCAGCCACATGCCAATCAAGGAGGCCCCCAGAGAAAACATGTCACAATTTAATAAATTAATAATAGCTATTATGTGGGGGTGTGGGGGTGTGTGGGCATGCGCAGCATGCATATGTAGACACACAGAGGCAGAGGACAGTTTCTCAGGACTCAATTCTGTCCATTTTAAATGGAGGCTGAGGCTTCATCTCAGGTCTTCATGTTTATGCTGGAAGCATTTGTATCCCCTGTGCTGTCTCGCCTTTCCCAAATCTGTCAAAAGCTTGATATAATGGCAACCACAGCAAGTGAATTATTATGTGTGACCTTTAAAATCTACACAGATAATTATGATAGTCTCAGTGGTTGAGAAGCACTTGGTTCAAGTTGAGATATAAACACAGAGGGAAGAAAATTGAAGAGTGCCAAAAATACAGAGCATTGTGTTATAAATATCAAAGAACAATGAGCTTGTGTTGCCAGCTGAGTGTCTTTTTGTTTGTTTGTAGCCCAGTGAAGCCATGTTTGTGTAAAGCCCTCTGCCATCTACACGAAGCCCTCTCTATGCCATCGTGGTGTGTCTTTTGCTGTTGGAGTTGAACCAGTTTTACCTTTTCTTGGGAGCCTTGCCTCGAGACAGTCAGAGCAGGCACATTTTCTGATTGGTGTTCTCTTTTGTCTCCCATCTGTTCTCATGTTAGGAACTGCACAAGAGACAGAAGCCAAAGATCGAAGGGCTGTCTTTTAAGCTAGACAAAATAAGGGCCATTTTTATGCTGTACCCGTGTTGCTTTCCGTAGCTTGTTTTATCAGTGCCATTTCTGCAGGGGTTGCAGCAGTTTGTTAGATTTCAGTGGGGCACTGATTAAGCACATTTGGCTCTGATGAAGGCAAATTCCTGTTCTAATGATTTTTATCTGACTGAAAATAGCAAGGCTTCAATATGCTAGTTTCTGCATAGAGAATATTAATGTTTACTTCCCTCCAACGATACTGAATTTAAATGGCTTTGACAAATAAGCCTGCCCTTCTACACGCCTCCCTTAGTGCTCTGAGTCTGGAATTTCCTTTGTAGACCAAGCCGGCCTTCACCTCTGTCTGCCTCCCGAGTGCTGGTACTAACACATGTGCCACCATGCCAGGCAAGACAGGCTTCTTCCTTTCTCTTACTGTTTAACAATGGTTATGTGTGTTTCCACATCAGGAAACAAAACTCCCAGGGTCTGGCATGTGACAAATAGTGTTGTGATCTCAAATATTACCCCTGGGACCTCTCCAGCCATTGTGACACTGAACCACAGCTCTCACCACGGCGGTCATCATGGTGTTTGCCATTGTGAATCCTAGAGGTCTGCTTTACTGGCAGCCTTTACTCTGAAAAGTACAGATTTTGATCTTTTGCACTCTTTTTTTTCTTTACGTAATGTTTTAAGTTGTTTTTTGGGGGGGGAGATTTTTCACACTATACACCCCAATCCTATTCATTTCCCAGTCTTCCTTCTAACCTTGTAGTCTCATCATTAATGTGGGTCTGAGTGGTAGCTGAGTTGGTCAGTCCGGGCCTCCACCTGGACTGCCCTCCTCAGGTCAGGGTCAGGGCCAGCTCTCCTGTAATGGAGGACACTAAAGTGGTGGGGGCAGTTCTCCCAGAGCTGTCAAGGGTTGGGGCTGGCTCTTACATGCCTATGCCAGTACTCTGATCAGGGAGGGAGTTCTCCTGCTAAGGTGGCTGCCAAGGGGTAAGACCAGGTCTCCAGTGCCCAGGATCACAGACTCAGACATGGCCCTGGGTGACAGTGTAGGACACTCAGATTGATATGGCTCTGTCCACAGTGTGGTCTGTGGTGATGTATTGTTTATGATTGATTAAAGCTTGCCTGAGGATCCAGAAAGCAAAGTCAGCCTCAAGCTGTAGAGATCAGGCAGTGGTGGCACCCACCTTTAATCCCATGACTCAGGATTAAGAGATAGATTGATCTCTGTTAAGAGAAGCTTTATCTTTGCTAGCCGCTTTGGTTTATCACCCGCCAGTCACCTGGGCTCTGCCACATTGTAGTCCCCAAATAAACACACAGGAGGCTATATTAATTATGAAGCTGTTGGCCTTGTTTGTCTCTTACTGGCTAGCTCTGCCTTAAGTAATTACCCCATAATTGTTAATCTAAGTATGTTTCTTACCGGAGAATAGTTCCCGGCATCCTACCCCCATGGCGTCACATGTTGACTCTCTTGTGTTTCCCCTTCCCAGAATCCTCCTCGACTCCTAGTCCCTCGTATCTAGGTTTTCTATTGGCCAGACAGTACTTTATTGACAAATGCACAGGCAAATAACAGGACTTCCCCAACAGATCTCTGTTAGTTCAAGGCCACCATGAACTATACAAGAGTGAAAAGTAACAGAGCTCATGCCTGTGATCTCAGCACCTGGGATCATACGCCTTTAATCCCGGCATTAGAGGGGAGCAAGGTCTCAGAGCTGGCATTCAGTATCAGGCGTTCATTCTCCAGCCACACTGAGGCTAGGAAGACGTCAAAGTCTTAGGATTCTCCAACCACACTGAGGAGAGGTTAATGTCTGAGGTTTGGTGGATCCAGGATCACCTTTTAGTCTGAGGTAGAGTAAGAGCTTGTTTTGCTTTGCTTTTCAGATCTTCAGCTGGAAGTTTGAACCCCACTATCAGTCTCTGGGTTATTTAGTTTTCCTGTTTCAGTGGCCCTTGGACACCAACATGGCATCAGGTGGCAGCCCAGACCTCAGGCATCCATATAATCTTCAGTGGTAACATGGACCACGGAGATCTTCACAGACCCTGACTGTGTTAGGGCCATGGACACAGACATGGCCCCTGGTGGCAACACAAGCCAGGACATCACATGGCTCCAGGTGGCAGCTTAGGTCACCCACATCAGCCTGTTCCTCGCTGCTGTGGAGTCTTCAGTTCTGCCCCTCTCCATAGCACAGGAACCACTCCATTTTTATTCCATTTCTCCACCATGTATATACCCATTCTTCGTAGTGGCACCTGCCTGCCAAAGCCTCTTGGTACTGGGTGGGGCCCTTACATGCTCTTCATTTCCAGAGCTACCACCCTGTTTCCCCTCTCCCCTTCTGAGCTTTCCAGCTGCTACCATGGTGGGTCCTTGAGCTCTTGGGGTAAGCATGGCTACTGTGTACAAAACAACTAACCCGCCTTTAGTGGCATGTAAGCATCTAGGGCTTGTCTGTAGAACATACGTGTGCTACCAGTGACAGTGCACACTGATTCCTGCTGCTGTCCTGCACCATTTATACTGGCAGTTGCTCATGGTAGCTGAGCAGACCCAACCTGTGTTGCCACGTTAAGTACCACATGTTGGTTCATTAGCAAGCACATATGTGTCGCTGGACCACATGCCTGCTATCAGCTCTTGTCCTTTGCTGCTTCATTGGCTTTTGTTCTCAATGTGGAGGCCTTGAAGTTCTCACCAATGAAACTGACACAGTTGTTAGTGTCATGGACCAGGCACCTTGAGTGGATGTCGCTGTGTCCCACAGAGTTACTAAGACTTATGCCCAGTCCATAAAGTATGGAAGGTTTCTTTAAATATGAACAGACCTATGCAAGTCTACAAGAACCACAAGTAATTAGGGAAATATGATCCTGCCAAAATAACACAATAAGTCCAGCATCTAACCCCAAAGAGATGGTGTGGTGGTCTGAACGAAAATGGATGGCCCCCACAGGCTCTTAGGGAGTGCCACTATTAGGAGGTGTGGCCTTGTTGGGGGAACTGTGGCCTTGTTGGGTGAAGTATGCCACTAGGCTTTGAGGTCTCAGAAGCTCAAGCCAGGCCTAATGCGATTCACCGTCTTGCTGCTGCCTGGGGACTCAGATGTAGAACTCTCAGTTACTTCTCTGGGACATGTCTGCCTGAGTGCTGGCATTCGTGAACTAAGTCTACGAAACTGTAAATGTCTGCCCCAAATGAATGTTTTTCTTTATAAGAGTTGTTGTGGTCATGGTGTCTCTTCACAGCAATAAAACTCTAAGACAGATGGGACTTTATAAAATGCCTGACAAAGTAAAAAATAACTGCTCTGAGAAGCCCAGTGAGCTCTCAGAACATAGCTCTTGGTCAGTCAAAATTCCAATGTGGATGGGAAAGATGTTCATGAGACCAGACCCTTAGCTGAGAAACTATTAGGAATGGATGGCTGCTGGGGTTAGGAAGGTCATTATTCTTTGGGGGTATGGTCCCTGACAGGTTGTCCAGGCTCCACGCCCATGTGTATTTGGCTGGCACTAATTGGACCCAGTGGATTATCAAAGGAAACAAAATGAAGTTGGCAAAGAGTGATATTGGGGGAGTCCAAGGGGAGATGGAGGGGCCAATGAGAGTACATATGATCTATCTATATATATATCTATATATGTATGTATATATATTACATGTATATATAGGAAAAAAGAGTAAACAAAGTTATTTAAAAACAGAAGGATAGAAAAAAAAGAACTGAAGAAAAATTTCAATTTTTTATAAAGTGTAATATATTTGAGAATTTAATACATGAGAACAATGTATTTTGATCATATTCACTCCATTCTTCCCCAAATTCATCCCACCTTCTATCTCCTTCACAACTTCTTATCCTCTTTTTCATTTTTAAAAGGCCACCAAATCCAGTTTGTACTGGCCGCAGGCTGATGGGTGTGGGGACATTTGGCTTTTTTGATGCTTTATTTAGAGAGATAACTTTTGCATTACGGGATCTTCAGAGCAGAACAGAAAATGGAAGGGAGAAAATCAAACAAATCAAAACCACAGCCAAGCTCATTTACATTAATAATGCCCCAAGACTTCCCAAGCTTGGGAAAATACATGAGCATTTAACTACACAGAGCTCAAAGTCCCCAAAGAAGAATTCACTGAACTATATTACAGTCAAACTATAAAGAATTTCAGACAAAAGGGTTCCATGTTCTTTGAGAGCAACAAAAGTTAAAACAAAAATATCACGTGTAAGGAAGCTTCTATGTGACAATCAAAAGACTTCTCAGCGCAAACCTTGTAGTCTGAGAGAGCGTCAGATGTATTTAATTGTTGAAAGAAAGCAATTGTCTATTGAAAGTTTTTTTCCTTGACAAACTGTCCTTCACCCTTGAATGATAAGGACTTCCTTAGGCAAAAGCTCTCGGAAGGTCTCTCTAGGCCTATGCTAAAGACGATGACAATGGTTAGTAACTTATTGTAGATTTATTATTTGCTAAGAGAGTAATTCTCATGTTTCTATCATGAGACATAAAATAGGCAGGTAATGAAGTAGTGGATTTTAATTTAATTGTGTGAATTATTTCTGAATGTGAACATTTATCAAGCATTATATACTACAGTCAGACCAAAGGAAAACCAGAAAAAAGGGCCAGAATTCTCAGTGCTTCTCAGTTACCCTGTGATATTTCTCCTGTTGACACTGCTTCTTCATGCAGGAGGCTCTGTTTGTCCCTCTGTATTTACCTATGGGTGGTTGGAGCCAAATCAGAACTTGCATTTCTTTTGAGCATACTGTAAACTCTTCCCCCTTACTGTGTTTTTCACTCTTCATCATTTCCTCTTCACTGTACCAGGCTTTTCTTTTTGAGCCACCAACCAGCTCGCAAATCACAGCATGGAGATTTTTTTATTAGCTATGAATGCTCAGCCTAGCTTAGACTTGTTTCTAGTTAGGTCTTTTAACTTAACCTGTTTATCTTCCTCTACATTGTTCCTCAGGGCTTTTTACCTTTTCTTTCTGTATATCTTACTTTCCTGCTGTCTCTATGTCTGACTGGCGGGTGCCTGACTAGCTTCCGGCCTTGGGCATCTCCCTCATTCTCTCCCTCTCCCTCTTCTCTGATTCCTCCCCCAACCCTGATTTCTCCTCCTATTTATTCTCTCTGCCTGCCAGCCCCACCTATCCCTCTTCTGCCAGTTATTGGCTATTCAGCTTTTTATTAGACCAATCAGGTGCCTTAGGCAGGCAAGGTAAAACAAATGCAATACATCGTTACATAAACAAATGTTTTACATAATTAAACAAGTGCAGCATAAACAAATGTAACACACTTTTACACAGCTGAAGTAATGTTCTACAGCATAAACAAATGTAGCATATCTTTGCCTAGTAAAAGTAATATTCCACAACACTTTACTTTTTGTAAAGTTAAATTAGGCATACTAAAGTTGTCTCAAAAAGCAGATCTTAGCTCCACCTACATTAAATTAAATTAAAGAATAGTAAAGAAACAATGAGGCTACTCCCAGGTTTCAGAATACAAGAGCCTTTTCCTTGTGGCAGCAATAATCAAGTCAGTCTGATCCTTGCCTTTGTACTTCTTTCTGGTGGTTTCAAAGGCAATTCCACCTGTTACAGACGTGTTCCCCCCTGGTGCCTTCTCTCTCTCTTTTATGCACCTAAGAAAATGCTTTTCTCTGTGGATTTTTCCACTACCTCTCTCTCCCTCTTCACATCAGTGCTTGAAAATAAATGTTTGAGGTTCACAAACTGCACTACTTTACTAAAGTGCTTAGCAGAGACAGACCAGAGTGTAAGTTCATCTTTCCTGGGAAACTGAACAATATATCAGAGTCCTCTACAAGGTGTCTCTCTTCCCCAACCCCCTCTTTCCTTTTCCTCCCTCTCTCCTATCATTACAAACTCAGTACATCCCCACCAGGACACCACCCCCATGATGACTTCCATGTGGTTTTCTTTCCTCTGACTCACATGATACTTGTAGGATGTAGATGGAAATAGCTCAATTAACTTCCTGACCCTTGGAGGAGCACATGTTTCTTGAGGAAACTGTGTACTGATAACTCATTAGGAAGACTACAAGGGTCCTGGTCCTTTATAAGAAATTTAGAAATTTCTTTTTTATTGTAGTCTTCTCAAGCAATATATCCTGCTCATGAATTAGCCCCAATAATCATTTTATTTAAGTTTCTTCAATATAATGTTGAAATATATGTAAGAAGACAGTTGTAGGCTACAAAATGAGACATTGCTCCTATTTACAAGAAATTTTAGGAGTAATACATTTGTTCTCACCTGTGGCTAAATGTAACAGTTTCTCAAGAAGGAGTTAAAACCACTATTTCAGTGTTCAATTCCCAAGAATTCTAGTGTTAAATTGCAAGAAGGATTTCAAGGCAGTTTTGGAAAAGATACTAATAATACAACCAGAATTGAGGACCACTAAGGTAAGGCATGAGTCTTTGCCTTTTTCACAGAGATAATGTGGACAATCCAGGGAGTTCCCTTCATGCCCTTGTTTTTAAGAACATCCACTTATTGTGGTTCATGTAACTCTTTCTAGAAGGTCACTGTGTGGAAAGGACATTCTTCACTCTGTCTATCATCTATCTCTCTATCTCTCTCTCTACCTATCTATCTATCTAATCTGCCTACCTATCAATCAATCATACTATCACCTGTTAATTATCTCTTTGTCTATCTATCTATGCAACTATCTGCCTATCATCTATCTAATGTATTTATTATCTGTCCATCTATTATCTATTTATCTACTGAGTCCACTCTCAGTAGCCAGTTGCCACTGAACTATATGTTCCTTGAAGTCAGGGACCAAGATTCAGTTAGATTAATGTGAGTGTGAATTTGTACAGCTGACATTAGGCAAACTGTGGTAGTTTGAATAAAAATGTCCCATAGGCCCACAGGGAGTGGCACTATTAGGAGGTGTGGCCTTGTTGGAGTAGGTGTGACCGTGCTGGAGGAAGTGTGTCTCAGTCACTTCTTGCTGCCTTCGGATCCAGATGTGGAACTCTCAGCTACCTCTTTAGCATCATGTGTGTCTGCGTGCCCCCAGGCTTCCCACCATGACGCTAATGGCCTAAACCTCTGAGTTACAAGCCAGCCCCAGGTAAATGCTTTCCTTTGTAAGAGTTGCAGTGGTCATGGTGTCTCTTCACAGCAATGGAAACCCTAACTGAGTCAGCAACTAACCCATTGTGAGTCAGACGTCGGTGATATTAAGGAAGCTGAGTCCAACTCATACAGTCAGGGAGTTGGCACACAAATATGGTAAAACAATGCCCACAAAGCACTTAGCTGGATCTGGAATGTAGCAAGCGAGCCACAAATATTAGCTGTTGCCATTGTTAGCCTGTCATCCTAGATTCTGGCAAAGAGCTTTATGCCCAAGTATTTAATAAGTAAAAATATCACTATAATTCACTTGACTTTGCAGATTTATTGAACCCTAATGGATATTTATGCAATTATTTAACAAAAGACAAACTTCTGCTATTTCAAAGAGCGACCCTATGCAGCTTAGAAACAAAGTGTCCTGGGTGTGTTTTGCTTTGCTCATTTTTGGGACCAGTCAGCCATCTGCAGGTCCCTGTCCTGGTCATGTACTGGGGCAATGATGTTCTACACCATATCACATGGCTCTTTTCCTAATAGATTAAGTGTAGCAAATAGCAGAGGCCAGAGGAGGGAAGGGACTCCTAATCTCCGCTCTGTGCCTACTTAAGCCTGATTTCTTCAGTGACTGCCTTTGCCCGTGACTACACCTGTTCTTGGGAAGAACACATCGCTGTGTATCACCTTTCATTGCATCTGGGAAGTACTCTTTCCCTCTTGCTCTTTTGGGTCCAGGGGCGGTGATAGTTTCCTGTTGGTAATAGTTTCTTCTTGGCTTTCTTAGTTCTCCCATATATGGAAGAGATGAGGAGTGGTCTTATCATTGAAATCTTTTCAAGTATAGAGCTGGACTCTTGTTTCCTAGGAGTTGCTTAACTATGCCTACCATTTTCTTGAAGGCATCTTGCTGTCTTATGGAAATTTGCAGTAAATGGCATGCAGTTCTGAGGTCTCCACTGTGCATGCTGTCACTAAGGCATGCATTAAAACGTCTATGGCAAGTGACGTTGGCCCAGCCTCAGTCCCTATGTATGTTTTCTAAGTGTGCCGCCTCAGATTTAGCTGGAAGGAAATGTCGGTGGCTGTGTGTCTTCTCCTAAGTATCTGCTGATTCTCATGACAGAGGAGTTTCCTGATCTTACAAGTTGAGGGGTTAGAGTCCAGGGTAGAGACAGATGATGAAAGGGAGGTTGGAGTTGAGGGTTGAACTCCATACCTGAATTATGATTTTTACTCCTTAAATGTGACAAGTGTGTCATGATGAAAATTTTTCTCCAGGACAATACTGAAAATAGACACCTGAGAATTATATTTTTCTGACTTGACTATTCCTTACACTCTCACACACATGTACAAACACACGCATACATACGTAGCATAATACTATTTAGGGAACATTATTTTCTTCTGGGTTGGCTTCATTTGAAGCACACATTCTAGGTGGGAGGGAAGGGATACCACATTCAGTTACCTCTTACTTGTTAGTACTGAGTATGAGTCTTACAATAAAAATCCAGCTGTTACTGTCTTGGTGTCAAGCCCTCCTCAAATAGCTCATCTTACAGATTAATTTAATGGTAACCAAGTGGTGACAATTTTGTCACACAGGTGGTATTTGGAAATATGAGTGGCATTTATCACTTGGGAAGTAAGAGGCAATAGTACTCTAAGCATTGTGCACTGTGTAGGATTGTTCCCCACAACAGGGGTCCAGTTTAAAAATATCCCCAAAGTACCTCTCATGTATATTTTACCAAGGAAGAAAAGCCAGGACTAACTTTTGGACATGTCCTGGTGAGGCAGCTTTGTTTGATGCAGCTTCTCTTTCAATGAGTGAAAGACCAATGTGACCACATTTTCCAGCTTTCCCTTTCCCAATAGCACACAGGTATGTGCGTGTGTGAGCTTGCATGAACTTATACATACAATACACTCACACACAAATACACACTCACACTTACACACTCATCCACACATACACACTCACACATACACACACTCATACACACTCAGACACATACACTCATATATATACACACTTACACACATGCACATATATACTCACATACACATACACTCACACATACTCACACAATGACACATACTCATACACACTCACACATACACATACACTCAGACACACTCATGCACATAACACAGTCACACATAGACACACACACTCACATGTACACACTCACACAAACACATGGTATCAAGATCAATATCAAGAGCCATCAAAAATGCAGAGGAGATTAGGTGAGGGTCCAGTGATGATGGTGTAGTAGAAGCCAGAGGCCTTGAACCTGACCCGCAACATATTACACAATGGACATTAGTAAGTAAAGCTGTCTGGACGAAGGGCGTATTGCATGATACACAGAAGCTCCCAAGGCCACTAAGACGAATGAATGAAGAGGTGACAGAGGCTGGGAAGATGGAGGAAGGGTTTTTTTCTTGCCTTTGTTTGTTTTTTGTTTTTTAATCAATATTCTTTTTAAAAATTGATGTTATTTCTTTTTTTTTCCTTTGTGTATGTGGGCGGACACTACAAGGCAGATACCGAGGGAGTGGGAAGTGGGCGGGATTGCAGTGCCTGATATAAAATTTCCATAGGATCAATAAAAATTATGTTTTTTAAAAAAGAAAATGAAATAAACCTGTAACTCTCATATACTTGTGTGTATTTGTAAGTTGTGAAGTTGACATTTGCCAATATTTATTCACTTTGATAGTTCAACTGGGTGCAGTGACACACAGCTGCAGTCCTCGGGAGGCTGAGGGAAGACAATTGCAAATACAGGTTGAATGAGAAGTTGTCGGTGGCTTTTGAGAAAGGCATAGTGTGATCAAGCCACACGGTGGTTTCATTTTTTTTGTTTATGTTTCTAAATATTTCAACCCTGCTACATAGAAGGTGGACCCGGGGTGGGGCTGTTGGGAGGAGAACAAAAGTGAGAGAGACTGACGTAGATAGAGCCTGAGTGACTTAGTGAGGCTCTGTCTCAAAATAAAGTGATAAAAACCTGTGTGTGTGTGGATGTAGCTAGTGGGATGCTGGCTGAGTACACGTAGGGTTCAATAGCAACAGTACCACACAACACAACAACACGAAGAAGTGATATGTGAGTGAGAGGAAGCCGACATCACTGGTTAAAACTGACTGCTCAATCATTTTATGGATTTTAACATTGATCTGTCTAATTGAAGAATCCCGTTAAAGCCTATTAAATCATGTTAGGAAGAATTTGTTCCAGAGCAATTATTGATGTTCCCACTAAACCATATTCCTTTTTAGTGATTTTTTTTCCAACATCTGAAATGCTACAAGATAAGGCCAGAACAAATGAAGTTTTGCTCATATAACTTACTGCTTTCAGGGATCACGGTATGACATTTATTGGGCTTGGGAGACGAAAGTACCAAAACTTCAAATTTGAGATAGAAGGAACCCGGTGAATGATGCCTTCCATTTCTGGGTGTTCCCACCTCTCGCCTTTCTTCTGTAAATGCCCTCTCCTATCTATGTCAGTCTCTCTCACTTTTGTTCTTCTTCCAACAGCCCCACCCCAGGTCCACTCTCTAGCAGGATTGAAATATTTAAAAACATAAACAAACAAAAACAATGAAGCCACCGTGTGGCTTGATCACACTATGCTTTTCTCAAAAGCCACCCACAACTTCTCATTCAACTTGTATAAAATATGAACTCCTTAAGTCTCCCAACCTTCATATCCTGCATGAATGATACCCCCCTCTCAATCATAACCTTTGTCCGGGGAGTCCAGCACCCCAACAAACAAAATAAGTAATATGCCTGCAGACATCAGTGTGAGCATACCAATTATTTTCAATAAATGGTGCATTAGCTGTTGCCTGGATTAATTCAGACTCAGTCTTATGTTACATTCTTGTTAACTGTGCCTAATGGCAGAGTGTAATTGAGGATTTCATGTGGGAAACAGGTTAATGCAGTCTTTTCTGTCATTATTTTCTATGCTCTCCAAGGCAAGTGACAATGATGTAGTTGGCTGGTCAACTAACTAATGCTTACTAAGTGTTAAAAGGTTCTAATGCATTTCTTTATTGATGATATTTAGCAACGATATCTGTGGGCTGGAAATTTCATAGTATTTAGAGATTAGGTGGTATGTAAGACTGAAACACTTCTCATTTTCTCATCTTACCAGCCCTTGTCATGGCTGCACAACCAAATCTATGAAAATTCATTGCATGAGCCCTGGCTCCTCCTTCCTTATAGTATTCCTTCTCTTAGCTGCTTCTGTATGTGGGCAGAGCTGGGGCCAAGCTTTGGCTCCTTTTCCTGGAGGGCTTCTTCTATGACGATTGCAGTTCTTCCAGGACTCCACCTCAGCTAAAAGGATTCAAGTTCAAATAAAACTACATGTGAGTCTTCAGATACACTGACGAGCCGAAGAAAATAAACTAAAACTGCTACACTGAAAGCTTTTATTACTTCCTCTAAGGGGCCAAAGAAGCACCGTCAATAGCACCAAGTATTAGGAATTCAATGACACATACTACAATGGAGAAGATGACTAATTTGTATCATAATAGAGGTCAAAATCAGAGCTGTACGAACTAAAAGGGCATAGACTGGGAGGACTAATGTACTCAGCAAGCCTCCTACATACCTGGGGTAATGAGAACCAAGGCTGGATCCTTACTGGTTCTCCAGGCAAAGCCTCGGTGACAACTTCTCTGGATGTTTTTCTTGGCTGACAATTTACTCTCTCGTTCTCCTGGTCCCCAGAAATGAGACAATTTAGATCATAAATGGCCTCTTCTAAAGGGGCCTCCTCATCCCTGAGTCCTCTTCTTTCTCTGGAGTCTCCTGAAGTTTATCATGTAAGTCAGGTTTATGAAACCATCCAATCCCATGTCTACTTTAACTCTGGGTCAAACATAAAAACTTCTTTATTTTTTTAATTTTTAAATTTAAATTTAAATTAGAAACAAGGTTCCTTCACATATCAATTCCAGGTCCCTCTCCCTATCCCTCCCTTCCTCCCATGCCCTCTTACCAACCCCTCCAATATCCCCTCATATCCCCAGGGAGGATGAGGTCCTCCATGGGGGTATCCATAGTCTGTCATTTCATCCAGGGCAGAGCCTAGACCCTCCCCCGAGAGTTTAGGGTGAGAGTGCATTTCTCATTGTTGGATGGGCACCCAAAGTCCATTTGTATCCCCGGGATAAATACTGATCTACTACCCAAGGATCAACAGATTACCTAGGCCTCCTCACTGACACCCACGTTCAGGGGGTCTTGATCAGTCTGAATTTCTAGGCATCAGTCTGGGATTCAAGAGCTAACCCTTGTCAGGTCAGCTGTTTCTGGGGGTTAAACCAGCCCAGTCTTAATCCCTTTGGTCATCAGTCCTCCCTCTCTGACACTGGATTTCTTGAGTTTAGCTGTGGGAGTCTGCCTCTTCTTCCACCAGCCACTGAATGGAGGTTCTGTTTCCCAGACTTTCTGGCCATGGGATTGTAGGCTGGGACTCCCCAGATCTATGTCTAAAATCCATATATGAGAGAGTACATTCCATGTTTCTCTTTTTGTGACTGGGTTACCACACTCAGGATGGTTTCTTCTAGTGCCATCCATTTGCCTGCAAATTTCAGGATTCCATTGTTTTTTTTCTGCTGAATAGTACTCCATTGTGTAAATGTACCACATTTTCTTTATCCACTCATTCTTCGGTTGAGGGGCATCTAGGTTGCTTCCAGGTTCTGGCTATTACAAATAATGCTGCTATGAACATAGTGGAATAGACATCCTTGTTGTATGAATGGGCATCTTTTGGATATATGCCTAAGAGTGGAGTTGCTGGGTCTTGTGGTAGGTTTATTCCCATTTTTCTAAGGAATCTCCATACTGATTTCCAAAGTGGATGAACCAGTTGGCACTCTCACCAGCAATGGAGGAGTGTCCCCCTTTCACCACATCCTCTCCAGCATAAATTGTCATTGGTGTTTTTGATTTTAGCCATTCTGACAGGAGTGCGATGGTATCTCAGAGTTGTTTTGATTTGCATTTCTCTGATGGCTAAGGATGTTGAGCACTTTCTCAAGTGCCTCTCAGCCATTTTAGACTCCTCTATTGAAAATTCTCTATTTAGTTCTGCAGCCCACTTTTTAATTGGATCCTCTGGTGCTTTGGAGACTTCCTTCTTGAGTTCTTTGTAAATTTTGGAGATCAACCCTCTGTCAGATGTGGGGTTAGTGAATATCTTTTCCCATTCTGTGGGCTGCCTTTTTGTCTTGCTGACTGTGTCCTTTGCCTTACAGAAGCTTCTCAGTTTCAGGAGGTCCCAGGAATTAATTGTTGACCTCAGTGTCTGTGCTACTGGTGTTATGTTCAGGAAGCCATATCTTGTACCAATTCGTTCAAGGGTACCACCCACTTTCTCCTCTAAGAGGTTCAGTGTGGCTGGATTTATGTTGAGGTCTTTGATCCATTTGGATTTAAGTTTTGTGCATAGCGATAAACATGGATCGATCCGCAGTCTTCTACATGCCAGCATCCAGTTGTGCCAGCACCAAAAACTTCTTACCAATACCTCGTTTAGAGTTTGCAGAGGTTTGATCATCACAGGCCAGCTAGTGTCTTCTATGGGAGAACTTTAGGGTGGAGGAAGACGGGCATTCTTGTAACTCCTAGTGCTACTCAAAACCATATTTCCCCATGCTCATACAAAAGGTCCTTACTCTTTGGAGGTACAGAGCTCTCCTCTTCTCTTTCTGCATAGCTCTCATATGCCATTTCCTGACCACATTTTATTATACTGCAAAGGTCTGTCTTCCTCTTCACCCTGACCTCCACTTTCAGCCTTGAACACAGGCTCCAGAATCGCAGAGCTGGCTTGACATACAGCCCTGTCATCTACTAGTCATGTGACCCTGGCAAGTCACATACCGTCTCTTAGTTTTTTCATATGCAGAACATAATACTAGTGCTTGCTGCAAAGCACCATGCAAATGGATATGGGAACTGTCCACATGCCCACTGCCACAGCAGTGTCCATCTCAGAGAAAATTGGTGTCTCTTCTGAGGGCCACTGTGGTCCGTTCACTACTCCATACCAGCCGCTGTGTTGCTCTGCATCATAACCAGCCACCTTCGGCTCTGGGCTACATGCCACCAGTGGGAATTGTTACGTCTGTCCCGAACCTCTACAATTTTTACATCACCATTTCCCACTGTCCTAGAGCTCTTATTTCTACATTCACATCACACCTGTTTCAGTTTTCCCTCATTTCCCTCGTTCTTTTTCTCGAAGTATAAGCCCTGTGTTGCTATTTTTATCAGTCATTGACACTCTCTGGCTTCCTTGTTCCTCCTCTGCATTTTTTCCGTAATGACGGATTAGCAAATCAACAAGTAGCTTCCTCTTCTGTCTTTATAAACAGTCTTAAGAGAGTTATAAAAAAATTCATCTAGACAGCTGACCCGAACTTGTGGGTGCTCATAGACTCTAGACTGACAACTAGGAAGCCTGCATGAGACCCACCTAGGCTCTTTGTATGTGGGTGACAGTTTTGTAGCTTGGTCTGTTTGTGGGGCCCCTGGCAGTGGGACCAGGATCTTCCCTGGCACATGAGTTGGCTATTTGAAACCTATTCCATGTGATGGGATGCCTTGCTCAGCCTTTATGCAGTGGGGAAGAGCTTGGTCCAGCCTCAACTTGATATGCCATGCTTTGTTGACTCCCATGGGAGTCCTTACCCTTTCTGAGGAGTAGATGAAGGGGTAGAAAGGAGGTATGGGGAGGGAACAGAAGGGGAGGAGGGAGTGGAAACTGTGATTAGTATGTAAAATAATTAAAATAATTGTCTTGTTGAGCACCTGAATCTTACAGTCTTTACCTGGGTAGCTCTAATAAGCTACTTCTGCCATACCTCACACCAACATCAGGATTTTCCCCACCAGTTTCCTGCCTCTTACTCCCCTGATAGCTCAAAGATGGGCATCTTGAAATCTACACCATTAAAAAGACTTCATTGTGTATTCACATCTGAAGATCAGAGCGAACACGTGATGTTTATCTTTCTAAGTCTGGGTTACCTTACTAAATGTGGTGTTTTCTAGTCCCATCCATTCTCCTGCAAAGTTCATAATTTCATTTTTCTTTACAGCTGCATAGTATTTCATAGTATATGTGTACCACATTTTTTATTATCCATGCATCAATTGAAGGACATTTAGGCTGTTTCCATCTTCTAGATTTTATGAATTGAGGAGCAATAACACAGCTGGAGAGCTCACATCTTTAGACACAACAGTGAGGCAGAGAGAGCTAACTGAAATCACATGGGCTTTTGAAATCCCAAAGCCTTCCCCTAGTGACACACCTCTTCCAACAAGGTCACACCACTTAAACCTTCCCAAACAGCTATGCTTTGGGGAAAAATGTGGAAGACTTTGGGACTTTGGACTAGAAAAGTTGGAGTCTATAATCAATGGTGGCTTAATGAGCCAACCTAGTAGGAACTTGGAAGACAAGTGCTGAGAGCAATGTGGACTATGGAGGCCCACCTCAAGAGGTTTCAAAGGGGCAATAATATTAGCAACTGGACTACAAACCATTTTTGATACATTTTAGCAAAAAAAAAAAAAAAGCTGCTTTCTGACCTTGTCCTAAGAATGTGCAAAGGCTAATTGAAAAATAATGGATAAATTTATTTGTCAGTGAAGATTTCACAACAGCATAATATTGGTTCTTTTGTGTAGTTGTTACTATAACTACTCTTGTGCAGGCTTACAATAAAAATGAAGAGGCACAGTTTGATGAGAAAAAGAAAACACAAGGAAATTTAATGTTGGAGCCAAGGCTAGTGTTGAAAAGATAGGAAGTTTAAAGAATAAAGGGAAGGGTGCCCTTAGGACAGGATCCCACCGGCTAAGCTTCCAATTTGTAAAAGAGGAGCCCTGAGGAATTTTCTGCTCCCAAAAAGCAACAACAAAAGCAAATTTGGGCAACTGTAATTCAAGGGGCTCAGTCTCCATCCCAAGTAGGCAGCAGGACTTGGCAACATTTTTCATGTAGTTGTGGCTTTAGAGTAACGGAACGTCTGTATCATGACAGATACACAAGTAAAAAGGTTGTGGGGCCTTCCTCAGCACAAGAAGCAAGCTGGGCACCTAAACCCAAGGACGAAAAGCTGAAGAAAAAGGAGGACTGGGATCCTACCATCCTTTCCCTCAGTGATCTAAAGACCTCCCCACAGCCCTACCTCTGAAAGGTCTGCAGTGCCAGCCTTTTGGCAGTTGTTCAATATCCAAACTACTTGTTGTGTAACCATTTCCTCAGATATTGTTTCCATCCTTTAGGGGAACTCTTTAAAAGGAAAGTACACTACTCAAAATAGTTTCAGGAAGTCCCTGAAACTGATGAGATTCAGCAGGCCCCTCACTGTCAGAGTAATTTTATAGGAGCTGAGAGTTCTTCTCAGAGGAATGAAGCTGAGCTGCTAAGAAGACTCCAAAACCAGACCTTGATGGCGGTGACTATAGATGTTCATCTATGGCTGGAAATTAGGCCACTGTGCCTTAGTTATAGTCACTTGTTCTCAAGAGTATTACCAGTGGTAAAGAATTGAGGCCGACAACAATGGTGAACTATGACAACAATGGTGACCTGCAATATACACACACACACACTTAGAAGATATCTTAACAGGCACATCACATCCATTTAGTAAAACCATAGAAGTTGCTTCCCCACTAGGACCTATGACATAGAATTTCTTAAATTCTTGATTCTAGCTTATTTTGTAGAGCATCTTTTTCTTGCAAAAATACTGTTGATGCTAATTTGGATTTTGGTTATGATTGAAACTCAAAGTAACATTTTACCACCAATCTTGCTGGAATTTCTTGAGTTTGTTATCTGACTCAGACCATTCTTATCTTATTTTTTTCTGTTTTTTTTCATGACTAGGCCTGGTATTGCACATAAATGCCCAAATGAGAAGAGTATCCTTTGTTTTTTTTTTAAAGGAACAGCAGAGAATTAACATTTGTTGATCATATATCACACAATAGGTGCTTTACATAAGTATATGCTCTTTAATTTAATTCTTAACCCTATTAAGTGACATATTTTGTTAGCATTTTCAGTACACATTCTAGACTTCAGGACGTTTAATGACATTTGACTAATAATCACAGGATAGCGGGCAATTGGATTTAAATCCAGTTATGACTGATTCCAGGAGGCCATTATCACCACCTTGCTATACAACACCATGTTCTAGCTGCACAAAATTTAGTATTTAATTCCTCTTTTACTTCTTTTCACTTTTTCTTTAAAGCTTCTTATTGTGCTATTGGTTTTGTGTGACTCTTGTAAACTGACTTAAACAGTATTGGGTTTATACACATATATGGATACCCATTGTAAATTAGGGAATCCTAATTATATTTATGTTAGGCTACTTAGCTAATAGTATTTTCCATTGAAGTTCCCCCTTTTCCATATTCTGAAATCTTTTTTTGGAATAATTTTTAGTCTGCAAAATCAAGGCCTGTGTATGACTTCTCTGTATAAACCCAGGAGTGGTTCATGACACCAAGTTCGGTTCTTCTTTATCTTTCCCCCATGTCTTTACAACCTTATTTTTCTC